>NC_028646.1:23088236-23153371 GCF_001406875.1 Solanum pennellii
ATTACTTCTAGTTGGAGGTTTACATAGACCTCTACATACACATAATATATATATATATATATATATATATATATATATATGTCGAGTATACATAGACCCTTCGTATAGGAACGTTACATAGCCTTCTATGTTTATTGCACATAAGAATATATAAGATAGAACATAGTCTTCAATGATTGCCTCATCTTATAACCATCTAACACGATTAGAAATTTGTGCATAGCCCATACATCAATGTAAAGAGAGCCACATATTGGATTTATACAATCCGTACTCAAATGAAAGGATATAGAATAAAAGAGTCTTAGTACTAAAACAAAAACATAATCTCAATATTGGCATCGCCCTCGAAAAATGAGGACCTACCCTACTTGAATGAATAAAGGATCCATGTCTTCTTCAAGTGTCTTTACAAAACACTTCAACGACCGGAATCTAAACTGTTGGGGAAAAATCAAGAAATGGTGTTAGTACGCCACTTGTACTAAGTATGAGACCATATGCTAAAAAGGACATGTTATCAAAACATGCTACTTTATTCTTTTAAAAGCTTATGCATCATCAAAGGAAACATACAATTCAAAAAGGCATATTCATAAAGTAAAAGTAAATAACGTACTTGTCAACATACTTTAATTCATTATATAATATAACCCTAACATCAAGTAATTATATCACAAGCATGGATAAGAGTTCATCATATCACAATAAAGCAAGACTACTAACGATGAATCCTCATAAAGCCAACAAGTGCAATAACCAAGCAAAGCTCCATAACCTTACATAATCAAGTGACCCAACAAGAATCATGGCTAATATTCAACTTTACATGACATAACCTTTTTCGAATATTCAACCTCATACTTTGAACAACATAGACCAATTACATGTTCATAAGAGTATCAATCACCACACAGTATCATTTACATGTAAAGTCATCATACTATCATCTTTTGAATTAATTATCATATGCATTCATAATATCAACCTTCTAAAGCTTCCATCAAGGTAAACTAGTGCAAGACATAGGTAGAGTCCCATACCCTACCTAAGCTATGTCAACACCTCAGGTCACCTTAGTTAGTTTATCTTCATTTGCTCATTTTTAACTTAGTGAAAACATGACTTAACCGAAATAGACCACAAGAGCTTAGTGTGGAATCCGTTGTTGTAAAACCTTACACCGATGCAAGGTGGTCTACCGGCGAAAGTCAAACCAAACATAAACATAGCTTTCTAGGTAGATCCACTAGGTAGTATTCCTATGGGGGCAACATACTTCATGAACTAATAGATAGGTATAATCCCTCTACATACCCTATGGCAATTGGGGCGTCCTCTCATAGGAATCCATTGGATTAGTATCCCTCTTCGGGGAGTCAACACAACGTTTAGAACTATAGGGTCAATCTTTCTCTATGGGAAGTCGTCACCTCCCATTGTCAAGTTCACTAGGTGCTAAGCTAAGTCCCTTTATTGAAACGTCTTGAAGACTTTAATTATCAATCATAGCTTAGTTTAGGACATAGGGTCTACCCTTTGTATAATCATCATCATCAATAGCTCAATAATAACTGCATGAGTATAAGTCCTTTCTTTAAAATTCATATAAGTAAGGTTAATACATTAGCATTTCATATCATAATAAGGCACATTGATAGTCATCACCATCCTTACAACACATATACCTTACTCAACCTCACAACATAGTCAAGACATTTCAATTTAACATCATACAACTCTATCAACCCTAATGCAAGACTTACTCCAATATAACATCATGACTTAATCACAATTAACCACAATTTGGAGTAAAGGATAGAGATCATAAGACTTACAAAGTCTCCTTCATAGTTAATAATCAAGGCCTTACCATAAACCCTCAATTCCACCCAATTTAGGTTAAACAATATCATAATTCAATAATCAACATGATAACAAGGATAGGAAAATTACTACATCACAATTCAATACAAGATTATAACTTAAGACAAGATACTTAGGTCAATTCACTTACTAACCTTGATCATCTT
The DNA here is from genome assembly GCF_001406875.1 of Solanum pennellii. NCBI lineage: Eukaryota > Viridiplantae > Streptophyta > Magnoliopsida > Solanales > Solanaceae > Solanum > Solanum pennellii. The sequence goes on from NC_028646.1 coordinate 23,090,270, forward strand.
CCCAAGAACTAGCATGAAAGACTACAATTCACTCAAATTTGTTCGTGATCAATGTAACAACATCATTTAATAACAATTCAATCCATAACCAAGTAAATTGATCCAATTTCAACCTAATTTATATCAATGACAAACATAGGGTTAAGGGTTAAGGATCATCATCTACAAACTATACCAAACAATCAAGACATATCACAATTAAGTTAGAATAAATGTTAATATATTCATATTATCCTATAGAAAACATAATCAAATCAATTCATACCCTAATTTTCGAGATTGAGAAGAAAGCACATGAAAACCCAACTTTTGAAAATACTTTGAAGGAACCCTTTGAGGAAATAGGTCTGAAAGGTGAATTGGATCCCATACCTCAACGTTTGATGATGATTTGATGGTGAATTCGTCCCTTTACAGCCCCAAAATCCATCCCCTAGCTACTCTTCAATGTTTCCTTTCAATAGAGAGAGAAAGAAGAGAGAAGGAAAAGGATTTGTTTTTTGAGTTATGTTTTGTCTAATAAGGGTTGGGGTCTTTATTTGCGGGGTTAATTTACATAATTAGACACCCTCAAACCCCTAATTAACCACATAACCCCTTAACTAATTAAATGAAACTAATTTAAAATGTGCAGGAAGACCCTCACAGATGAGACTCCGATCGACGGTTGGCAATGACGCCCCGTCGATCCACAAATGGATCGTCGACTATGTCTTGTGGTTACACATTGCCAATGCACTGTTTTCACCGACATGCAAGGGTCCTCCTCAAGGGCCCTTGTTTGGTCTTTGGGAAGTCGTACCCGGACGTTTCGACTATGAGTTAACTTAAAAACTTATTAACTACCATTGCACAAATTTTTCATGGATGTCCGACTCCTAAAATCTCGTCAAATAAGCTTAGTCTAGCTAGTACCTCACTAGAAATAGTTTCCGGATGACATGGACATTCTTGGACGTTTTGGTTTCTAGACTTCCTAAATGACCTATATTCATTAAAATAGGCCCTAAAACAGTGTTTAGACTTCATGATACTTATGTTAGTCGTTAAGCCACATCTTGGATTTTCTAAGTGTTACATTATCCCCCCCCCTTAGGAATATTCGCCCCAAATTACATTAAAAATCTTTAGAAGGAAGGAATAGACTCAAGATTATCCTCCCAACAAGCAACAATACATAACAACATCAATCATATTCTTACATAATACAATTCAAAACTTCAATTACCACACATAAGGCTCAACATTACATTATGAGGAATATCCTTCTCAAAACAAAAAGATGATCTCAACATGCTTTACATGAGTCAATTATGACAAAGTTAAACTTATCAATATGCTAGATATCATTTCATAAAGACTCGACATATCAAAAGACACAAGACAACTCAAACAAGCCAAAGAGCAAAATTTCAAGATCAAATGCATATCTTCACTGTAATTCACTGTAAGACTATTAAAAAATACACAATTTACAAGACTTCACCAAAAATCAAAGAAACTTCAATTTTAGTCATTACTTTTATTATAAGTAAGAACTACAAACCTTAGTTATCAAATAGATAAGGGTAACGGGACTTCATGTTGGCCTCGGACTCCCATGTTGCACCCTGAACTAGGTTATTCTTCCATAACACCTTCACAGAAACCACCTCTTTTTTCCTTATCATGACTTTCCTATCAAGAATTTGAACTAGAACTTCCTCATAAGAGAGGTTATCCTTCACACCAAGACCCTCAATTGGAAGAATACTCTCGGGATTACAAATACACTTTTTAAGCATGGAAACATGGAAAAATGGATGATCCAAAGTCAATTCATGAAGTTTCAACTCATAGGCAACATTACAAACAGTTTGCAAGATTTCATAGGGACCCACAGAAAAAAGACTCAACTTCCCTTTCTTGCTAAATCTAAACAACCCTTTCATTGGTGAAATTTTCAAATACACCATTTCACCTTCTTCAAACTCCAAATCCTTTTTCCTATGATCACTTTAAGAAATTTGTCGAACCTAGGCCTTTTGCAACCGATTCCCTTTAATATGAACTTTCTCCAAAGTCTTATAAATAAAATCGGGACCGAGAAGCGAAGGCTCTCTGTAACACCTTGAAAATCCAAGACTCATTGTAAAGTCTAACGTAGGTGTCATAAAGTCTAAGCACTGTTTTTAAGTCTATTTTTAATGTATATAGGTCATTCAGGAGATATACGAACTAAAACGTCCAAAACGTCCTGGAAGTTCGTTCAAAGGGATGATAGTGTGCCTTAGCCTACTTGACTAAGTTTTAGGAGTTGAAATTGTGCGAACGTTTGTGGAAAGGTAACTAATTGGTGTTTGAGTTGTTCCATGGTTAAAACGTCTGGGTACGACTCCCCAAGGACCAACAAAGGGCCCTTGAGGAGGACCCCTGCAGTTTGATTCAACACTGCCTGGTAGTGTGCATCGACGAGACAGACGACGGCCCGTGTGTGGATCAACGGGGCGTAGATGCCACCTTCGTCCCACACATAGGCCGGTGGATAAGGTTCCTTCACCATCATAGTTTTTGGAATCATCGACGGAGTGCGAAGGGGCAGGCAACGGTCCATGTGTGGATCGACGGGGCGTTGATTCCACCATCATCCCTCACTTAAAAAATTTGAGAAAATTCTCGCCTGCACCAGTCTCTGATCAAACTTACAGATTTGCAGCCCAGACTGTTGGTGGACCAACGGTCCGTCGATCAAGGTCTTGTCGATGGGGTCTACAAATTCCTGCACATTATAAATAAGTTCATTTTATTAATTAAGTGGTTAAGGGGTTAGTTGGGGATTAAAGAGAGACTAATTAATCTGATTAAGTCCTACCATAAATATCCTCAACTTTCATTTATCAAAACAAAACTTTCAAATAAACCTTCTTCCTTCTCTCTTCTTTCTCTCTCTAATTGGAAGACTCCATAGAAGCTTAGCTTGGAAGGTTAATTGGGGTCTGAAAAAGGGTGGATTCTTAAGCAAATTGTTGATAAACATTAAGGTATGGGTTCTATTTACCTTTGAGAACCTTTCCTCAAAGGGTTCCTTCAAAATAGATTACAAAAAGTTGAGTTTTCTGATGGGTTTCATTCAATTACGAAATTGAAGTTATGGATTGAGTTGTTAATGAATTCTTAAGGTTATATTGAGTATATTAATATGTAATTCAACTTGTTTATGGTAATTGTTGATGGTTTGGTCTAAATTGAACAGTATGATTCTCTATCCCTAACTCTAGGTAGTAATGTTGACCTATATTATATGTTGATCATTCAATTGAGTTGGTTGTTGATTAGATTACTATACAATGGTGTTATAATTATTAAATTAAAATTATTTATAGGCCTATCGTGTTAGTTCTTGATATGTGATTTAAGGTTCAGAATTATACTGTGATATTAGTCCATGTACCTTGTCTCAAGTTCTGATCTAAAGATGAATTGTGTTATAGAGATGCAATTGGCCTTGTTATCTTATTGGTTATCATTGTGTGATGATGTTAATCCCCAAGTTGGGTTGAGTTATAAGTTGATGGTAAGACCTTGATGATGGACTATGAGGAAGACTTTGTAAGTTTTAGAATCTCTATCTTTACTTCCAATTGTGATTAATTGTTGTTAAACTATGATATTATATTGGTGTATGACTTACACTAGGATTATAGGGTGGTTTGATATTGAATTGAAATGTCTTGACTATGTTGTGAGGTTTATTAAGGTGTATGTGCTATAAAGATGGTGAAAACTATCAATGAGCCTTAATATGTTATTAAATGCTAAAGTGTTAACCTCACTTATATGAATTGTGATGAAAGGACTTATACTCATACAATTCTTATTGAGCTAATGATGATGATGATTGTACATGGGGTAGACCCTATGGCCTAAATTAAATTTATAATTGATAATTAAAGGCTTAAAGAAATTTCAGAAAGGGACTCTAGCTTAGCACCGAGTGAAATAAATAAGGAAGTGTCCCTTCCCACATAGGGAAGGTAGGAGAACTACATCACTCTTGAAATTGGAGACTATAATGCATGGGGCATAAAAATGGTCCCAACTAAATCTCTTAGTTCTTGAACTATGCTGCCCCCATAGGAATACTAGCTAGTGGATCGACGTAGTTTCTATATTTCCTGTTTTGGTACTACCTTGGCAAGTACTCCGCCTTCTTTCAAAATAGAGTTTTATGACACCGGATTCCACACTAGATCATGTGGTATATGTCTGTAAGGGAAAGATGTTCGCAAAAGGTAAAATGAATTAAAGGATTTGAACCGTAACTTGGATAACCTAAGGGGTCTAGCTTAGTCTAGGTAGAGATATGGGACTCTACCTAGACATTGAACTAGTTATCCTTGAGGGGAGTCTTAGGAGAAGGTTCTTATTCATTATTATATGATAATGTATGATGTATATATGATGACCATGGCACATTATTGATACTATATGTTGATTAGTTCATTTATGATTATGCCTTGGATTATAATGTTAATATCTGATGAAATGCAAGCTCAAATGACATGATATGTAAAGTTTGACATTGATCATGTTTTCTTGCTGAGGATACCTGATTGAGTGAAGTTATGGGGCTTTGCTTGGTCATTGCACTTGTTGACTTGATAAGATCTTGTGAGTAGTTGTCTTGCTTATTATGATATGTTTGACTCGTAATCATTCTTGTGTTATTATCTTTTGATGTTAGGGTTGAAGTAAATCATGGTTTCAAATATATTGGGATAAGTATTACTTGTTGAGATATTAAGCATGTTTGGTTGATTGTTATGACTTACTTGACTTTTCATTAGGTCCCTAAAAGGATATGTTGGCATGTTTTGATATAAAGTCCCTTTTAGCATGTTTTTCTTGTGTATGTGCCTAAGATCTCATACTTAGTATATGTGGACTACCAACCCCATTTTCATCCCTTTTTCTCAAAAAATTTTGGTTCTGGATGTTGAGGAGTTTTGGGAGGCGACATCATTAAAGGCTTGGATTCTTCCCTTCATCCAAGTGGGATAGGTTTTCAACTTTCGAGGGCAATGCCATATTCTAGATTTGGGATTTGTTATGAGCTTATTGACTCTATAATTTCTTTCCTTGTTATTTGAATATTGTACTTTCATATGACCTATACATGGTCTTGTTCAAATGATGTAAGGGCTATTGCCCATATTGTGATATCCGATGGTATGAGATTAGACAATCATTGAGACTATATCAATATTATTTTATATGTATGTTCAATAAAAGTAGAAGACTATGTAACCTTCCTATATAAAGGTTCTATGTAAACGCGATATGAATATATATTATGTATATGTACAGGTTTATGTAAATCTCCAAGTAGAGATAATGAAAGTGTTAAATTTTTCTGCATTTTTCAACCTATGAATATAATGACATAAAAGTAAGAGACTAGTCTTAGTCCTTAAAAAGGACGACGCCGGCGGTTACGTCTCGGGGGTAAACCTAGATGTGACACTTGGTATCAGAGCATGAGGTTGAATATCTTTGAGTTATGTCTCTCTCTCTACCACTTGTGTGTAGGTTTTTATTCATAATTGTGAAGCGCGCCACACTTATGAGTAGGAATCTAGATGATCCTTAGGAATCACTCTCTTTGTTGAAAATCTTATATCGTGCCAATAGAATATACTTATGGTGTGATATTGCATCTAATCCTATTATTGTTCTTATAGGAATCATGAACACTCGAAGGATTGTGGCTCGAAAACTTGAGGAGAAAGTTGCTCATGCGGGAGCTCCTCCCCATGATGACCAAGCCCATCCACTTGAGGAAAATGCTAATGTTGATCAAGCCCCAATTAAACCCCCACCTATAATGGAGGCGAAGATGAGGGATATTCTTGCTCAAATGGCTCAAGCAATGACTACTCAAGCACAAGTCACAATGGTTCAAGCCCAAGCTATGAATGCTCAAGCCAATCGGGTTGATGCTCCCCGTCCTTATCAACAAGCCACTACTATGGATTCCAGTCTAACGGACTTCACTCGGATGAACCCTCCTATTTTCTATTGGTTTAAGGTTGATGAAGACCCCCAAGAATTTCTCGATGAGGTATACAAGGTACAATATGCTATGGAGGTGTCTTCAATTGAGAAGGCCGAGTTGGCCTCATATCAACTCAAGGGCGTGGCTCATACTTGGTATGTGCAATGGAGGGACAATAGGTCGTTGAGGGGTGGTCCTGTGACTTGGGAGATCTTTAAGGAGTCTTTCTTAGATCGGTTCTTCCCTACAGAGATGAGGGAGGAGAAAGTTACGGAGTTCATCAATCTTCGTCAAGGAGGGAAGAGTGTCCATGAGTACTCTTTGGAATACAATAAGTTGTCCAAATATGCTCCTTCTTTGGTCTCCGATCCTAGAGACCAAATCAGCCATTTTCTGACGGGGTGATCGGAGGACTTACAAGAGGAGTGCCAATCGTCCATCCTACATGACAACATGAACATTTCCCGTCTTATGGTTTATGCAAGAAGGGTTGAGGAGGCAAGAGCTAAGTGAAAAAGTAGAGATGATAAGAGGGAAAGGTCTTTTGATTGAGGTTCTTCAAAGAATATGCTTGAGATACAAGAAAACCTAAATTTAAGAAGCGGGTTTCAAATCAAGTCCCTTCCAAATTCCCAAGAGCTAGTGGTGATAGGGTGTCTAACCCTAAATTCAAGATGGGAAAAGATACTAATTCACCAAATGAGAATCCAACTTGTGGAAAGTGTGGTAAAAGGCATTATGGTGATTGCCTTAAGGGGACGGATAATTGCTTTAGTTGTGGCAAGAATGGTCAGAAGATGAGAGATTGTCCAAACTTGAAGAGTCAAGACAAGGGTAGTGGTCAAGCTCAAGCAAGTGGTTCTAGTGATGCTCCAAAGAAGAACAGCTTCTACGCTCTCCGCTCTAGGGGTGAGCAAAAGACCTCTCCCAATGTGGTGACCGGTTTGTTTAAAGTTTTCTATCTTGATGTATATGCCTTACTTGATCCCGATGCTACTTTATCATTTGTTACACCCCTAATAGCTAAAAGGTTTAAAATTTTACCCGATATTTTGCATGAGCCTTTTCTAGTATCTTGTTGATAAAAGAGTCTATCAAAATTGTCCTATTTAATTGCCCAATAGAGTTTCTAATCTAAATCTAGTTGAACTAGATATGCTTGATTTTAATATCGTTTTGGGTATGGACTGGTTCCATGATAGTTTTGCTACTCTTGATTTTAGGACAAGAGTTGTGAGGTTTAATTTCCCAAATGAAGCCGGTGTTGAGTGGAAGGGTGGGAATTCTATTATTAGAGGTCGCATAATATCTTGTCTAAAAGCATATAAAATGATCTCGAAGGGTTGTCTTTATCACATAGTAAGAGTCCAAGATTTAAATTTCGAAATTCCTCCTATTTATTCAGTCCCCATAGTGAGTGAATTTCCAGAGGTTTTTCCCAATGACCTTCCAAGTATTCTTCCTGAACAGGAAATTGATTATTGTATAGATTTATTACCGGAAACAAATCCCATTTCAATCCCTCCATATCGGATGGCCCCGGCCGAATTGAAAGTGTTGAAGGCTCAACTCAAGGATTTACTAGATAAGGGTTTTATAAGGCCTAGTGTATCTCCATGGGGTGCTCCGGTTTTATTTGTTAAAAATAAATATGGGTCTTTGAAAATGTGTATAGACTACCGTTAAATCAACAAAGTTACTATCAAGAATAAGTATCCTCTTCCTCGGATAGACGATTTGTTTGATCAAATCCAAGGGAGAGTTAATTTTCAATGATAGATTTGAGGTCGGGGTATCACCAACTTAGGGTGAGAGGTGAGGATGTCCCAAAGACGGCCCATTAGACTAGGTATGGGAACTTGAGTTCTTGGTAATGCCTTTTGGTCTCACTAATGCTTCGGCAGCATTTATGGTCTTAACGAATAGGGTGTTTTAAAATTACCTAGATTCATTCGTCATTGTGTTTATTGATGATATGTTGGTATATTTGAACATGAGGATGTTCATATGGGTCATTTGAGTATAGTGTTGCAAACCCATATAGAATATCAATTGTATGCCAAACATAGTAAGTGTGAGTTTTTGTTGAGGTTGATAACTTTTCTTGCGCACAACATCTCTTGTGAGGGAGTTGAGGTAGACCCAAGGAAAACGGAAGCGGTGAAAAGTTGGTCTAGACCATAGACTCCGAAAGACATTAGGAGTTTCTTGGGTTTAGCGGGTTACATCCTGAGGTTTGTTGATAGGTCCGCGCCATTGCGTCTCCTTTGTCTACTTTGACCCAAAAGAGTAAAAATTTTGTGTTGTCGGAGGCATGTGAGAAGAGTTTCTAATTGTTGAAAGATAGGCTTACTTCCATTCCGGTGTTAACATTTCCGGAGGGTACAAAGGGTTTTGTGGTGTATTGCGGCGCATCCCGAGTGGGTTTGGGGTGTGAGCTTATCCAAAACGGGAAGGTGATAACTTATGCCTCCAGGCAACTAAAGGTACTTGAGAGAAACTACCCACTCATGACCTTGAATTAGCGGTCATGGTATTTACTTTGATAATTGGAGGCATTACTTCTACGGGTTTCGTGTTGATGTTTTTACCGATCATAAGAGTCTCCAATATGTGTTTACCCAAAAGGAGTTGAATCTCCGACAAAGAAGGTGGCTTGAGTTGTTGAAAGATTATGATATGAATGTCCTTTATCACCCCGACAAGGCTAATGTAGTCACGGATGCCCTAAGTCGAATGACTATGGGTAGTGTATTGCATCTTGACAATGACAAAAAGGACCTAGCAAGGGAAGTACATAGGTTGGCTAGGTTGGGGGTGAGGTTGGAGAGTTCTCCTGATGGGGGTGCCATAGTTCATCATAACTCCGAGTCATCTTTGGTAGCTGAGGTGAAGTCCAAAAAACACCTTGATTTAGCCTTAATGGAGTTAAAAGAATCGGTTCTCGGCAAGTTGAATGAATCATTCTCCTTGGGGGGGATTGTGTGTAAAAGTACCAAGGGAGATTATGTGTTCCTGATGTAGATGGGTTGAGGGATCAAATCCTATAAAAAGCACATGGGTCCCGCTACTAAATTCATCCAAGGTCGATAAAAATGTACCGTGACCTAAGGGAGATATATTGGTGGGAATGTCTAAAAAGGGACATAGCGGAGTTTGTTGCTAAGTGTCTAAATTCCCAACAAGTAAATGCCAAACACCTAAAGTTGGGTGGCTTACTACAAGAGGTCCAAATTTCTACCTGGAAGTAGGAAGACATCAATATGGATTTTGTAGTAGGTTTACCTCGGACAGAAAAGTCCTATGATTCCATATGGGTGGTTGTGGATAGATTGACTATGTCCGCTCTTTTTATTCCCGTCAAGTCTTCATATTCGGCAGAGGATTATGCAAGAATTTTCTTAGATGATATTGTGTGCCGCCATGGAATTCCGTTATCCATCATATCGGATCGGGGAACACAATTCACAACAAGATTTTGGAGGTCGTTTCAAAAAGGGTTAGGTACTATGGTGAAGAGGAGAACCGCTTTTGATCCCCAAACAGATGGTCAAGCGGAGCGTATGACACAAACCCAGATGTGACAAACTTGCCATTTGCAATCGGTTCCTTATGATATCGACCTTTTCCAAAGTCTTATAAATCAACTTGGGACAAAGAAGCTATGGCTCACCCACTTCAAACCATCAAATAGGAGACCTACACCTCCTACTATACAAGGCTTCGTGGGGAGCCATGGAAATGGATGAATGAAAACTAGTGTTGTAGGAAAACTCCACCAAAAGTAAGTGTCTATCCCAACTCCCTTTAAAATAAATGATGCACGCTCTAAGCATATATTGAAGGGTTTATAAGGTTGCCTATGATTTGAAACTTCCTACCGAATTGGCTTCGGTTCATCCGGTTTTCCATGCGTCTATGTTGAAAAAGTGTATCGGTGATCCCAAGCCCATTCTTCCTATTGAGAGTCTTGGTGTCAAGGATAACCTCTCGTATGAGGAAGTTTCGGTTCAAATTCTTGATAGGAAAGTCAAAAAGTTGAGGAATAAAGAAGTGGTTTCCATAAAGGTTTTATGGAAAAATCATCTAATTGAGGGTACAACATGGGAGGTCGAGGCCGACATGAAGTCCCGTTACCCTCATCTTCTTGAGAATTAAGGTTAGTCATTCTTTTGAATAATCTAAATATGACTAGAAATTGTAGTTTCTTGACTTTGAAGTGAGGTTTTGCGCATTATGCACTTTTTGAAAGAACTTATAGTGAAGTTATTGTAGTATTTCTATTAAAACTTGAAATCTTGGTTTTTGCGTGTTTTTGAGTTATGTTGTGCATTTTGATATAATGAGTCTTCATAAAATGATAGGTAGCATGTTGTTAAGTTGAACTTTATGTTAATTGACTCATGTAATGTATGTTGAGCTCATAACTGTTGTGAAAAGGAAATGCCTCATGATAAAGTGTTTTGAGCCTTATGTGTGGTAATATGAGTTTTAATATTTTACTTCTAATGAATTGATATTGTTGATTCGTTGGGCTTCTAGTCTTGACTCTATTCCTCCCTTAGAAAGACTTTTAGCGTCATTCGGGGACGAATATTACTAAGGTGGGGATAATGTAACACCCTGAAAATCCAAGGCACATTGTAAAGCCTAACATATGTGTCATAAAGTCTAAACACTATTTCTAAGTCTATTTTTAATGGATATAGGTCATTTAGGAGATTTAAGAACTAAAATGTCCGAAACGTCTGGGAAGTTTGTTCAAAGGGATGATAGTGTTACCTAGCCTACTTGACTAAGTTTTAGGAGTTGAATTTGTGCGAACGTGGGTGAAAAGGTAACTTAGTGGTGTTTGAGTTGTTCCATGGTTAAACGTCCGGGTACGACTCCCCAAGGACCAACCAAGGGCCATTGAGGAGGGCCCCTGATGTTTGATGCAACACTACCTGGCAGTGTGCATCGATGGGACAGACGAAGGCCCGTGTGTGGGTCCACGGGGCGTCGATACCACCGTCGTCCCACACTTAGGATGGTGGAGAAGGTCTCTTCACCTGCATAGTTTCTGGAATCATCGACGGAGTGCACAGCTGCAGGCTATGGTCCGGGTGTGGATCGACGGGGCATCGATGCCACCATTGTCCAACACATAGAAAATTTGAGAAAATCCTCGCCTGCACCAGTCTATGACCGAACATACGGATGTGCAGCAAGTACCATCTGTGGACCAATGGTCCGTCGATCGAGGTCTCATCCTGCACGTTTTAAAGTAAGTTCCTGCACGTTTTTAAAGTAAGTTCATTTAATTAATTAAGTGGATAGGGGTTAGTTGGGTATTAAAGAGATACTAATTAAGCTGATTAAGTCCTACTATAAATACCCTCAACCCTCATTAATCAAAACTCAATTCTCAAATAAACCCTTTTCCATCTCTCTTCTTTCTCTCTCTAAGTGGAAGACTCCATAGAAGCTTAGCTTTGAAGGTTAATTGGGGGCTGAAAAAGGGTAGATTCTTTATCAAATTATTTGGAAACATTAAGGTATGGGTTCTATTCACCTTTGAGATCCTCTCCTCCGAAGGTTCATTCAAAATTGATTTCAAAAAGTTGAGTTTTCTTATGGATTCCATTCAATTACGAAATTGATCTTATGGATTGAGTTGTTAATGAATTCTTAGGGTTATATTGAGTATATTAATATGTAATTCAACTTGTTTATGTTAGATGGTTTGGTCTAAATTGAAGAGTATATTCTCTATCCCTAATCCTAGGTAGTGATCTTGACCTATATTATATTGTGATCATTCAATTGAGTTTGTTGTTCATTAGATTATTATCCTATGTTGTTATTATGATTCATTTAAAAAGAGTTATAGCCCTATGATGCTAGTTATTGGGATGTGATTTAGGGTTGGGAATTACAATGTGAAATTAGTCCATGTACCTTGTCTCAAGTTGTGATCTAAAGATGAATTGTGTTAATAGAGATGCAATTGGCCTTGTTATCTTATTGGTTATCATTGTGTGATGATGTTACTCCCCAAGTTCGGTTGAGTTATGGGTTGATTGTAAGACCTTGATGATAGACTATGAGGAAGACTATGTAAGTCTTACAATCTCTATCTTTACTTCCAATTGTGAGTAATTGTTGTTAAGCTATGATTTTACAATCGAGTATGCATTATACTTGGATTATAGGGCGGTATGATGTTAAATTTAAATATCTTGACTATGTTGTGAGGTTTATTAAGGTGTATGTGCTATAAAGATGGTGAAAACTATCAATGAGACTTAATATGTTATGAAATGCTAAAGTGTTAACCTCACTTATAAGAATTGTGATGAAAGGACTTATACTCATACAATTCTTATTGAGCTAATGATGATGATGATTATACAAGGGGTACACCCTATGGCCTAAATTAAATTATGATTGATAATTAAAGGCTTAAAGACATTTCAAAAAGGGACTCTAGCTTAGCACCGAGAGAACTAGATAGAGAAGTGTCCCTTCCCACATAAGGAAGGTAGGAGCACTACATTACTCTTTAAATTGGAGACTATAATGCATGGCGCATGAAGGGGTCTCAATTAAATCTCCGTTTTCTTGAACTATGTTACCCCCATAGGAATACTAGCTAGTGGATCCACGTAGTTGCTATGTCTCATTATTTGGTACTACCTTAGAAAGTAGTCCGCCTTCTTTTGGTGTAGGGTTTTATGAAACCAGATTCCACACTAGCTCATGTGGTCTATGTCAGTTAGGGCAAGATGTTCCAAAAATGTAAAATAAATTAAAGGATTTGAACCCTAACTTCGATAACCTAAGGGGTCTAGCTTAGTCTTTGTATGGATATGGGACTCTACCTAGGCATTGCACTAGTTAGCCTTGAGGGGAGTCATAGGAGGAGGTCCTTATACATTATGATATGATAATATATTATGTATATATGATGACCACGGCACAGTGTTGATAATGTATGTTAATTAGTTCATTTATGAATATGCCTTCGATTATAATGATAATATACGATGAAATGCAAGCCTAAATGTCCATGATATGTAAAGTTGGACATTGGTCATGTTTTCTTGTTGAGGATACTTGATTGAGTGAAGTTATGGGGCTTTGCTTGGTCATTGCACTTGTTGACTTACAAAGGACTAGTTGTCTTGCTTATTATGATATGTTTGACTTGTATTCATTCTTGTGATATTATTTCTTGATGTTAGGGTTGTAGTAAATCATGGTTTCAAGTATGTTGGGATAAGTATTACTTGTTCAGATATTAAGCATGTTTGATTGGCTGATATGACTTACTTGACTTTGCATTAGGTCCCTAGAGGGATAATTGGGCATATTTTGATAAAAAGTCCCTTTTAGCATGTTTTTCTTGTGTGTGCATAAGATCTCATACTTAGTACATATGTCGTACTAACCCCATTTTCTTCCCTTTTTCCCAAACAATTTAGGCTCCGGTCGTTGAGAAGTTTTGGGAGGCGACATTATTGAAGGCTTGGATTCTTCCCTCATCCAATTGGGGTAGATCCTAAACTTTCGAAGGCAATGTCATCTTCTAGCTTTGGATTTTGTTATAATCTTATTGACTTTATCATTTCTTTCCTTGTTATTTGAATATTGTACTTTTGTATGACCTATACATGGTCTTGGTTAATTAATGTAAAAGCTATGCCCATACTATGATATCCGTTTAGATGGTATGACATGAAACAATCATTGAAAATATTTTATATTCTTATATATGTATGTTCAATAAATGTAGAAGGCTATGTAACCTTCCTATATGAAGGGTCTATTATACTCGATATGAATATATATTATGTGTATGTAGAGTTCTATGTAAACCTCCAAGTAGGGATAATGAAAGTTTTCAATTTTTTCGCAATTTTCAAACGATTAATGTAATGACATGAAACTAAGAGGCTAGTCTTAGTCATTAAAAAGGACGATGATGCCGGTTACGTCTGGGGGGTAAACCCGGATGTGACACTATCCCATTTCTAACCACCCAATAGGAGACCTACACTCCTACCATCCAAAACTTCATAGGGAGCCATGGAAATGGATGAATGAAAGTTATTATTATAAGCAAAATCCACCAAAACCAATTGCTCATCCCAATTTCCCTTGAAATCAATAATACAAACACTAAGCATATCCTCAAGGGTTGTAATAGTACGTTCCGCTTGACCATCCATTTGGGGATGAAAAGCAGTACTCTATTTCACCTTAGTACCCAACCCATTTTTGAATGACCTCCAAAACCTAGATGTGAATTGTGCAGCCCGATCTTATATGATGGATAAAGGAATACCATGGCGACACAAAATCTCATCTATGAAGATCCTAGCATAATATTCTAGCGAATAAGTAGACTTGATAGGAATAAAGCGACGGGATTTTGTCAACCTATCCACAACCACCAATATCGAGTCATGTTGCTTTTGAGTCCGAGGTAAACCCACTATGAAATCCATATTAATGTCATCCCACTTCCAAGTAGGAACTTGGATTTTTGTAGTAAGCCATCCGACTTTTGATGCTCGGCTTTTACATGTTGGTAATTCGAACTATTAGCGACAAACTCCGCTATGTCCTTATTCATACCTTCCCACCAATATACTTCCCTAAGGTCATGATACATTTTGTCGAACCCGGATGAATGGAATAGAGGGACCCATGGGCTTCCTCAAGGATCATGTTCCTCAACTCATCTAGTTTGGGAACATACAATCTTCCTTTGCACCTTAAAATACCATCCCCCTTAGGGAGAATACCTCGTCAAGCCTACCAAGGACCGATTCCTTGATCTCCATCAATGATTTATCAAGGTGTTGTTTGGACTTCACCTCAACTACTAGTGATGACTCGAGTTATTATGAACCATGAAACCACCATTCTGAGAATCTTCCAACCTCATACACAACCTAGCCAACCCATGAACATCCTTCACTAGGTCTTTCTTGGCTTCATCTATGTGAGATACACTACCACTAGTCATATGACTCAGAGCATCCGCAACCATTTTGGCCTTGCCGGGGTTATAGAGGATGTTCATGTCGTAATCTTTCAACAATTCTAACCACCTTCTTCATCGGAGATTCAACTCCTTTTGGGTAAACACATATTGGAGACTCTTATGGTCGGTATAGACATCAACATGGAAACCATACAAATAATGCCTCCATATTTTCAAGGCAAAAACCATGGTTGTTAACTCAAGGTCATGAGTTCCGTAGTTTCTCTCATGTACCTTAAGTTTCCTAGAAGCATAGGCTATCACCTTCCAATGTTTCATAATCACACACCCCAAAGCGACTCGAGATGCATCACAATACACAACAAAACCTTTTGTACCCTCCGGTAAAGTCAACACCGGAGCGGAAGCAAGCCTATCTTTCAACATTTGAAAACTTCTCTCACATGCATCTGACCACTCAAATTTCTTACACTTTTGGGTCCAAGTAGTCAAGGGAGATGCAATGGACAAAAAAACCTCCATAAACCTCTAATAATAAACCTCTAAACCCAAAAAACTCCTAATATCAGCTGGAGTCAATTGTCTAGGCCAATTTTTCACCTCCTTCGTTTTCCTTGGATCAACCTCAACTCCCTCACTAGAAATGATATGACCAAGAAATTTCACCGACCTCAACCAAAATTCACATTTGTTATTCTTGGCAAACAATTGTTGCTATTTAAGTACTTGCAATACCACCCTCAAATGGTTCATGTGCTCACCCTCAATTTACAAATATACCAAGATGTCGTCAATGAAAACAATGACAAATAAATGTAGGTAATTTTGAAAAACCCTATTTATTAGGTCCATAAAGGTTTTCGGAGCATTAGTGAGACCAAAGGACATTACTAAGAACTCATAATGACCATATCTTGTCCTTAATGTCGTGTTTGGTATATCATTACCTCTCACCGTAAGTTGGTGATACCCCGACCTCAAGTCAATCTTAGAAAAGTATCTTGCCCCTTTGAGTTGATCAAACAGTTCGTCAATCCGAGGGAGAGTAATTGATTGTGACATTATTCAGTTGGCGGTGATCAATACACATTCTTAAAAACCCATCCTTCTTCTTAAAAAAACCTTAGCACCCAATGGAGAAATACTAGGTCTTATGAAGCCTTTGTCTAGTAAATCTTTAAGTGGTGCCTTCGACTCTTTCAAATCATCTGAAGCCATCCGATAAGGAGGAATTGAAATGGGTTTTTATTAGGTAGCAAATCAATACCAAAATAAATTTCCCGTTTGGGAGGAATACCGGAAAGATCATTAGGGATGACATCTGGAAATTCACTCACTACTGGGACCGACTCAATGGGAGGAATTTTGGAGTCTAGATCTTGGACTCTTACAATATGGTATAGACAACCTTTAGAGATCATTTTGCATTCTTTTATACAAGAGATTATACGACCTCTAGGAATAGAGTTTCCCCCCTTCAACTCTACAACAGGTTCATTTGGAAATTTAAACTTCACCACCGTTGTCCTACAATCAATTGAAGCAAAGAAAGCATGCAACCAATCCATACACAATATAATATCAAAATCAAGCATATCGAGTTCTACTAGTTCAATATAAGAAACTCTATTAGGAAACATTATAGGACAATTTCTATACACCCTTTTTGTAAAAACCGACTCACCCACCGGAGTAGACACTATAAAAGGTTCATGCAAAATATCGAGCAAAATGTCAAACTTTTTGGCTTCTAGAGGGATAAAAAATGATAAAGTATCATCGCGATCAAGTAAGGCATAAACATCAATAGAGAAGACTTTCAACATACTGGTCACCAGGTCGGGAGAAGTATCTTGCTCACCCCTAGAGCAGAGAGCATAGAAGCAGTTATTCTTTGGAGCCTCATGTGAACCAATTGCTTCAGCTTGAGCACCTTTTTTCTTTCCCCTTTATATTAGGGCAATAACCTTGTGGTTATTTTTCCACAACCAAAACAATTGCCCGACCCAACCAAGCACTCACCAAAATGACCAGTTCTGGACTTGGCACATGTAGGCTTCTCATGTGGTGAGTTTCCACCCCATCCCTTTTGAGCTCTAGGTTTAGTTATCTTATAATCACGAGCTTTAGGGAACTTTGATGTAACCTGGATAGAAACCCGCTTCTTAAATATAGGCTTTTCTTGTACCTGAAACCTACTCTTTGAAGAACCTCCACCAAAAGATGTTTCCCTCTTAGCATCTCTACTCTTCCTCTTATCCCATGCCTCTTCCACTTGTTTGGCATGCACCATAAAACGAGAATTGTTCATGTTGTCATGTACCATAGCCAAATGACATTTCTCTTGCAAATTATCCGACACCCCCGTCACAAACCGACTCATTTCATCTCTAGGATCGGAAATCAAAGAAGGAGCATATTTTAAAATTTTAGTGAATTTAAAAGAGTATTGATGAACAATAATACCTCCATGGTGAAAATTGATAAACTCCACCTCTTTAGCTTCCCTCATCCTCCTAGTAAAGAATCGATCAAGAAAATTCTTCTTGAAAATCTCCTAACTCACCACTCAAAGGCCTATTATCTCTCCATTGAACATAGCATAGTTGAGCTACGTCCTTGAGTTGATAGGTGGACAACTAAGCCTTCTCACTTGTGGACAACCCTATAGCCAAGAGTATCTTATAGACTTCATAACCCTATAGCCAAGAGTATCTTATAGACTTCATCAACGAACTCCTAGGAGTCTTCTTCAACCTTAGACCAGCAGAAAGTAGGAGGTTTCATACAAGTGAAGTCCCTTAGACGGGAAGCCATAGTAGCAACTTGTTGATCACGATGGGGTACAACCTCTCGGTTAGCTTAGGTCGTCATAGCTTGGGCTTGAGCAGTGGCGGCTTGAGGCAACTGGATAAGGGAAGAGCTTATATCACCATCCGTCAAGGGTGGAGGATTGATCGTAGCTTGTTCCATATTAGAATCTTCTTCAAGTGGAGGAGCTTGATCACCACGGGGATGAGCTCCCGCATGGGAAATCTCTTCTTCAAGTCTTCTTATTGCATTCCTTCGATTGTTCATTCTTCCTATAATAACAACAATAGGATTCGCTGCAAAAGAACACCATAAGCATACTGTAATGGCATGATATAAGATTTCCAAGAAAATGAAAATTTCCTAGGCATCATGTAGGTTCCTATACAAAAGTGTGGCGCGTTTGTCAATTATGAACCCAAACTTACAGAGACGTGGTTGAGAAAGACATTGACTCTACCTCATACTCTGATACCACATCTGGGTTTACCCCCTAGACGTAACCGGCGTCGTCGTCCTCTTAGAGGAATAATACTATCCACCTAGCTTACATCATCACATTCATATGTCAAATTTAGCAGAAATTTTAGAACTTTTAATTACTTCTACTTGGAGTTTACATAGACCTCTACATACACATAACATATATATTGAGTATACATAGACCTTTCGTATAGGAAGTTGACATAGTCTTCTACTTTTATTGCAGATAAGAACATATAAGGTAGAACATAGTCTTCAACGATTGTCTCATCTTATAACCATCTAATGATTAGCAATTTGGGCATACCCCATATATCAATGTAAAGAGAGCCACATATAGGCTTTATCTAATCCGTACTCAAATGAAAGAATATAAAATAAAAGAGTCTTAGTACTAAAAAAAATCATAAGCTCGATATTGGCATCGCCCTCGGAAAATAAGGACCCACCTTACTTGGATCATCAAAGGATACAAGTCTTCTTCAGATCGCCTTCTGAAACACTGCAACTACCGGAACCTAAAATGTTGGGAGGAAAGGAAGAAATGGGTTAGTATGCCACTTGTACTAAGTATGAGACCATATGCGCATATAAGATCAAATCATGCTAAAATGGATATTTTATCAAAACATGCTACTTTGTTCTTTGAAAACCATATGCATCATCAAAGGAAACATACAATTCAAAAAGACATATTCATAAAGTCAAAGTAAATAAAATACTTGTCAACATACTTTAACTCATTATCTAATATAACCCTATCATCAAGTAATTACATCACAAGCATGGATAAGAGTTCATCATATCACAATAAAGAAAGACTACTACCCATGAATCCTCATAAATCCAACAAGTTCAATAACCAAGCAAAGCTCCATAATCTTACCCATTCAAGTGACCCAACAAGAATCATTGCTAATATTCAACTTCACATGACATAACCTTTTGGAATATTCAACATCATTCTTTGAACAAGATAGACCAATTACATGTTCATAAGAGTATCAATCACCATGTAGTATCATTACATATAAAGTCATCATACTATCATATTTTTCATTCATTATCATATACATAAATAATATCAACCTTCTAAAGCATCCATCAAGGTAAACTAGTACAAGACATAGGTAGAGTCCATACCCCTATGTAGTCTAATTCAACCTCTCAAGTCACCTTAGTTAGTTTATCTTCATTTTCTCATTTTTAACTTGCGGATCACTTACCTTAACCGACATAGACCACAAGAGCTATGTCTTGAATCCGGTGTTGTAAAACCTTACACCGATGGAAGGTGGTCTACTGGCCTAAGTTAAACCAAACATAAATGTAGGTTTATAGGTGGATCCACTAGCTAGTCTTCTTATGGGGGCAACATAGTTCTAGAACTAAGAGATAGGTAATCCCTCTACATACCATTTGGGAATCGGGGCCTCCTCTCAATGAAATCCATTGGATGCATATCCCTCTTTGGGGATTTAACACCACATTTATAACTATAGGGTGAATCTTTCTCTATGGGAAGTCATCACTTCCCATTGTCAAGTTTACTCGGTGCTAAGCTAACTCCCTTTATTTAAATGTCTTGAAGACTTTAATTATCAATCATAGCTTAGTTTATGTAATAGGGTCTACCCCTTATATAATCATCATCATCAATAGCTCAATAAAAATTGCATGAGTATCATTAATTTTATTACAATTCATATAAGTGATGTTGACACATTAACATTCATATCATAATAAGGCACATTGGTAGTCATCACCATCCTTATAACACATACACCTTCATCAACCTCACAACATAGTCAAGACATTTCAATCCAACACCATACCAAACTATCAACCCTAATACAAGGCTTACTCCAATAAAACATCATGACTTAATCACAATTAACCACAATTTGAAGTAAAGGATAGAGATCATAAGACTTACCAAGTCTCCTACATAGTTCATAATCAAGGTCTTATAATAAACCCTCAATTCAACCCAATTTTGGGAATACAACATCATAAGTCAATAATCAACATGATAACAAGGCTAGGCGAATCACTACATTGTAATTCAGTACAAGATCATAGCTTAAGAAAAGATACTCAGCTCAATTCACTTACTAACCTAGATCATCTTCCCAAGAACTAGTATGAAAGACTACTTTCACTCAAATTTGTTCATGATCAATGTAAAAACATCATTTAATAGCAATTAAATCCATAACCAAGTCAATTAAACCAATTTCAACCTAATTTATATCATTGTCAAACCTAGGGTTAAGGGTTAAGGATTATCATCTACAAACTATACCAAACCATCAAGACATATCACAATTAAGTTAGAATACATGTTAATTTATTCATATTATCAAGTAGAAAACATAAACAAACCAATTCATAACCTAATTTTCGAGATTGAGAAGAACCCACATGAAAACCCAACCATTGAAAATACTTTGAAGGAACCCTTTGACGAAAGTGGTCTCAAAGAAGAATTAGATCTCATACCTCAACGTTTGATGAAGATTTGGTGGTGAATTCGTCCCTTTACAACCCCTAAATCCCTCCCCTAGCTAGTCTTCAATGGTGCCTTCCAATAGAGAGAGAAAGAAGAGAGAAGGAAGAGGATTTGTTTGGTGAGTTAAGTTTAGTCTAATGGGGGTTGGGGTCTTTATAAGGGGGTTAAAAATTAATAATACTCCCATAAATCTCTTATTAACGACCTATCACCTAACTAATTAAATGAAACTAAGTTAAAATCTAGAGGAAATTGGACCCTCATAGACGAGACCTGGATCGACGGTCTGTCTGTGAGTCGACAGTCTTTGTGCCCTTTCGTGGTGCACATACGTCGTCTTAATCAGAGACAGTTCATATGAGGGCCTCCAACAAAATGGTTAAGTGTTGTTCAACGGTTGGAAACAACTCCCTGTCGATCCACACACAGATCGTCGACTATGTCTCATGGTTACACATTGCCCATGCAATTTTGACACTGACGTGCAAGGGTCCTCCTCAAGGGTCCTTGGTTGGTATTTGGGGAGTCGTACCCAGACGTTTTGACCATGAATTAACTTAAAAACTTATTAACTACCCTTCCACAAATGTTCATGGATTTCTGACTCCTAAAAGCTCGTCAAATAAGCTTATGCACGCCAATGCCTCACTAGAACTAGTTTCCGGATGTCATGGACGTTCTTGTACGTTTTGGTTTCTAGACTCTGTAAATGACCTATATTCATTAATATGGTCCCTAAGACAGTGTTTATACCTCATGATACTTATGTTAGGCTTTAAGAAACGTCTTGGATTTTCTAAGTGTTACAATTATGTCCTCAATTCTTTCTTCATTGACTTCTCCATAACGATGGAATCAGTTTACTAGAATAGATATCAATTTAATCATCAACTGTCCCTGATTTATCACATAAGAATGACCTGGGTAAAATAAAGGTAGAGTAGTATCTGAAACGTCGAATTACTATGGGTACTTGTCTCGCGTGTCCTTCTTGCCGAATTTGACTACCCCAAAGCGTTTCACAGCTTCAACCTCAAAACAACTAGTTATATACATACACAATCTCCCTAACTATGAATCAATGAAGTCATATCAACACTCGAGTGACAAATATTGTTTAATGTAAACTAAACCAATCAAAAAATGAATCCCAACAACAACAAAAATTGATTGCATACATGTCAATAACATGTTATCAAAGACTTGACACAAACATAAAGATGAATCCTTTTTCAATACACATGGTAAAATCCTGAATGAAGACTCGACATCATTAGAGGTGAACCTAAAATAATCACCACATATCCACGATACTCCAACAATCATACTTCTAAAAACATCTACATCCCACAACAAAAAATTCCATAATATTTGAGTTATAAAACTTTTACTCTTTATACATCAGATAGTCCTTGAGAGATATGTCCAAACATACAAACAAACAAACCATCCAACAACACTATCAAAATAATAGATTTTGTAATTGTAGATTAACTCTTAAGTACAGTAGAATTGGAATCAAACCCTAAATTCCACCACACATAATCAATACATGACCTTGAAGAAAAGCTAAAAATCAAGATTGTTGAACAACAATCAATATGGAGAGTAGCTCTTCTATAATTTCTCATAAGCAAGGTGGTACAAGTCGAATAATTAAAATACTTTAACATTTCACAGAACATACCACAGAAGTCATCTGACTTAACCACGTATTCCCAAATCATCCCACTCAACCAAGAGAACATCCCATGATAAAAACAACTGATCCACCAATAGGGATCCATCCCCAATACAGAAAACACGCCTGACCCTAGCTAGTCCATCACACTGCCAAAGATGTACAAAATCAAATAGTTTGTCTTATATGAATTTATCGAATAACACAAATACTTTTACTTTGAAGAGTTGATACCAGTCCTTCCCATTCACTTGTCTCCACATAACCTTAACATATTTTCATTGAACCTCACACTCTCAATGCTAACCACCATCAATGACACTTCTGCCATTGACCTTATTTTGAACCAACACTTTTAAAATGAAAACCTTTCTTAGGCACTTTAACAATTCAAGAGTAATCAACTTTACAACTCAACCCACGTGTAAGTCATTTCTAATGATCAATACCTCATACAATTGATCATTCCTAATCTTACAAATTCATACGTTGATAAAATATATCACCTCAAATATAGACTTCCAATGAAAAATATCAATTGTAAATTCACTACTCTAACACAATCCTGTTATCTATCAAGATTTACACGTTTATTTAACAACCTTATGTAATTTCTGGCTCACCACAACGACATCTATCCCACTGTAGCGGCGACGCCACAGCGACTCTCATCCCCCTACATCAAACATAGTGGAATAGTTATCTACCCTCTTATATTTACAATTTTATGTTTCTTCTTGTCTGCTACAGCGGCCACTACCCCGCTACAGCGGCATAAATCGAGACACAAGCTTCTCAGAAGAATTTCAATTCCTTATTTTTACAACACTTTCTTAACAACTACACTCATAAAATACCTTTTACTGTAAGGTCGATTCCCAAAGATCTACTTACCCAGATTCAAAACAAAACAAAGCACTTTTGAGCACCTCTATCTAATGAATGCACACTTCTTTCTCAAGTCCTTTTTTCAATATTTTTTAATCAAACTAACAAACTTGTGACTGTTTTACAATAGCTACGTCATCACAAAATAAAACACGTGTCTCAGAAAATAATTATTTACGCCTCTAAATATATTTCTTTAGCCTTTACAATATATGTGATATTCTTGTTCTCTCCTCACTATAAAGGTTACACTCATCCCACTAATTTTCTTCATTTTGACTCTAGATCTTTTAAATTCTATTCAAGTGGTGTCCCACCATCTTTTAAAACATTCATATGACAACGTTATTCACCAAATATTGGAAAACTACAACCTTAGATACTCGCAAGTCATAAATTACTACACCAAATTTTCTTATCCACAATCTTAGTACATAGTAGCATCTCATCACCTTCTACTGCGAACTCTTATCATCATTATGTTCAATCATCCCTTACTATTGATAAAAGTCATCATTTTTGTCAGCATAATTCTCAAACTCAAGTATTCTCGTTAAATTTGAAGGACTAACACAATTTTTTTAATGCACTTTCTAGAATTCTTCAGTGCATTCACCCAACTATACTCAATGGGATTTTCATTATCCATAATCTTGTCATTTTTGTATTAATCCACTTGCTTATGGGCTTTAAAAAAATTAAAAGTCCTTATATTACAATACTTCTTATTAACAAACAAAACATGAGTACTCATGGGGAAATTCTAGGATCGATGAAACAATTATCAAGAAGTCCTTGGATTTGAGCTTTATGCCCTCTCAATTCAAACGCCATATGAATAGACTCACTAGAGGGGATTTGATATCAACATCCCGAATATGAGCCAATTATGCCAAAAAATCCTGTCGTACCGATTCGTAGGAATGAATGAAAGATATTATCTTGGCTAGCTTAGGCTTGTACACCCCTACCCACTCTAATCTTTCCTTACTAGGTATCGCTAGAGTTATTTACTTAGCATTACAATTAAGTCCTTTATAATATGAGCAAAACCTATTCATGCCTAAGATTATACCAAATGAACACAAATCTAATAATCCAAAACACAACAGGCCAATACAATATACATGCTGAGTATGACAGACTCTTCAACTAGCGTAGAAATTTGAATGGGGGAACCAAGTTTATCACAAACCACATAATATACCAAGTCAATTAAACTATCACGTACGAATAATAAGAATCCTTATCAAACAACACATTATCCATTCAGTCAAAACAATTGTAGTACTTGCGATCACTACATCCGACCCCCAAATGCCCAGCTTTTCCACAATTTTAACACAAATTCTAACTTATATTCGATTGTTGAACACAGAGGTACAATTCGATTTACAAAATTATGACTAGGAAAAAATGAAAAAACTGGCAAGGTTCTTCCTCCCTTCGTCCCTCTCTAGTGGAAAAAGACCCGCTATAGTAGCTCTAACGGGACCAGAACCCAAGAAAACAAGTTTTTTGGGGTTTTTCTATGTCCTCTAATTTCACCAAGTTCCTAGGTTTACTTAGCAACTTTGGAATAATCCCCATAGCTAGGAAAATCATTTAATACCCCATGTCCATCTTAATGACACACGTTCCACAATTTCCCTCAGATTATATTCTACACTACTACTCACTCGTTCCCAGGATACACCCTGATATTCACACGATTATTAGTTTGTCACAATGCACATCACGATTTTACTATTATGAACCACATCGGAATTTATCTAGACCTTTTTGCCTAATCTCATGATGATTTTCCTTTTACAACAAGTCCTACGACACTCAAGCTGTTACAACTGGAACACTTTCAACATTTATACAAACACATTGCACATATCACATTCATTCAAGTAATACAGGTCACTTAATCATACTAAAGCATTCAAGTAATACACCCTTTACATTCATAGTTAATTTCCGAAAACTAGAAGCACACATTCATCGGTCTAAGTTACTATTCACATATTAGTCCAAATTTTTGTTTAATTAGATCATTCCATAAACGACCATCACTCATGTCTTATACGGTCCCTAAGGACAGATAACAGTTGGAACCCTCTCAGTTCCAATTAACTTGCTTGTGTTCCATCTAGTTCACTTTGTTAAGATATTAATTGGAATGAGAAGATCCCAAATTGACTCGGCTCATACAACTAGCGAAAATAGTATCTAGTTAGCCCCACAAAACTTATAATTTCAATCACAAAACTTATTCAAACCCAATTCTAAATCGCCTCAATCTTTACTTGATGGAAACCAGACCTTAAATCATTCTTACAAAATACCAGTGCACCTTGCAATTTATCAAAAAGTTCATCTATTTGAGGCAATGGACACTTCTTTAAAATAAGAGCAAGTGCAGTATTTGTACACAACCACACTATACTGGAAGGATCACACAGCTATCCCACTAAGTATAACATATATAAGTCAAAGCAACAAAATAACCATGTAACTTACGGAATATCAACAATATTGGTTAACACAATCTTCAAAGCATAAGAGAACCACACCACAACCACTCTTAAAGTCCACTTGTGCAATTCAAAGGAGTACCACTCCACCACTCACACTAAGTAGAACTCTTTGAGAAGTCATAACTCATAGTTTGTAACAATAAATAAAATTATCACAAGTCGTTGGTGCTCTCACGGAACCCAATGCAATTGTCCTCTTATAGAACCCAAACTCAAAGTGTTAGTGCACCAGCGTGATACCCGATCCGAGTTAACTTACCAAAACGTGGCAATATGATCCCATAGTTTTGCTGGAACATGGCAACCCAATCCTATTTTTAGGCCGAAATGTGGAAATCCAATCCCTTTAACACACCACAATTATATAAACAATTACTTCATCAAGATCATACAACAAGAGGTGATTCATGGCATATAATTTTTCAATTATCCTCATTTATTATTAGGGTGATCAATAATGAAACATTCTCATACATACATGCATTATATGAAACAATAACAAACATATGTTATACCAACATGAAATCACAATCATCAGCTATATCAAATCAAAGCTTGAATCCCCTAAGGCACTTGAATGTTTCTTTTCCATATTCTTTCTGCTTGTTATAGGTCTACAACAATCAGTATATGCAAGGATAAAAAATGAAAGGTCTAATTATTCGGATTATAACAAACCCCCTAGACAAACCCAAGATCCTATTTCCCAAATTAGGGCTTTTCAACCATAGTCATTAGGTCAACACCCTTCCACATTGATAATAACCCAATAAAATAGGTTCTACGAATCGAAAAATAGATTCGGGGAGCTAAAATCTTACGATTAGCCTTAAAATGGTGAAAAAGTGTTAAGAGCTCTTATGGGCTAGCCTCCTTAACCCTAACACTCAAGAAATACCAAATAGGGTCGTTTTAGGGTTTATAATCTACTTTAAATCACGTTTGGCCCGCTTCAACGGACCCATAATGCTGCAGCGGCAAAAATTCTGCTACAGCGGCCTCGATGGAGACAAAATACACCAGTTATGAAAAGATCATTTTTGAGAGTTCTACTTGTCCAAATTTTATTCCGTGAAGTGCTACGGGTTTCTTATCGTCTTATCTACCCACTAATGTAATAAAATTCACAATTAAATCTCTCATTCATTGCTAGATTTCTCTGCACCTTAATTCTTCCAATTTCATTCAAATCTTTACTAGTTTTGGAAAATTTCATGTTACTACCAAAAGGTTTTTTTGTCCCCAATTCTTTCTTCATTGACTTTTTTCATAAAAATAGAATCAGGTTGTTACAATTCTAGCTTTTGGATTTGATTGAAGGTGTCTTCTCACGCTTGAAGAGGTAATCCTTGAATAAAATTTCAAAAAGTATATGTCACATAGAATGATGATATCAGATTTAGTTTAATCTATGTCTTGTCTATTATTTATGTAATTCGTACGATTATCATACACTTCCGCTACGCATATATTTTTTTAAATAGTTACGTGAATAACAGAATATGCACACATGATACATAGCCTAAGAGATAAACAACTATTCCTAAAATATATGTCATGTTATCACTATGCAGCAAAACTAATAGAACTTAAATAAAAACAGAAAACTACGTAACAAACACCAAAAGACTAGTTCTACAAAACTACGAATGTCCCAATTCAATTAATCGTTTTGAATCACTCTTTAACATTTATAGCTAAATAGAAGGATGTAAAATATAATTAGACTTTTATGGATAATGTAAGTCAAGTTTGAAATCTCTTCTTGATAAACTAACATATCTATGAAGTCTCAGAGTAAAGAAAATTTCACCTAAGTTAAATATTGATGTCCAATTAAAAATATTAAAAAAAATTACTTTCCTTAGAGTTGGTAAGAGAATTGGTGGTTATGATAGAGAAATTGAAAAACTCTCGCAAATAGAAAGATATGAAATATAAGAACAAAAACATAAATCGATATACAGACATTAAACTGATTTTTATATCAATATGAAACTAAATCAGAAGAATATATTAAACTGGTTCTTATATCATGATAAAACTAATCATTTACACAATACATAAGATGAAAATTGGACTTAGAATATAAAGAATAGTATTCATGTTCGATTGGTTAAAACGAAAGTAATTAACAGTAAATGTGCAAGTGCTAATTAAAAAACTCTCGTGAGAGTGTCAAATGTATTAGTTAAGAATTTTCCTAGAGATCTTCATAATTTGAACATGATATAGCCAACTCTTCCTTCTTTTTTTCGCAAGAATGAACCAATGTTTCTTTTTTGTCGTCTTGTTTATCATTTTCTTTATCAATGACGGTATTTATGCGTGCATGGATCAATCTCTTTTTCATTGATACTCTCATTCACTATTTTGTCCAATTCATTTTTTCGAATGGAACCTATAATCTGTAAAAGGAAATAATTTTTTCAAATATATCAAAGTTTCAACAAACTTAGATACATATATTTGTAAATGCAATGATCAAGTGATAGAAATAATTTAAACAAACAACATTCATTAAATAGGATGAGCGGTGAATTTTATGTTAAGCAATAAAAGTTGTATGTCGCAAATATCTATTGGTTATTATGTTGTGTAATTTTTGTATATATGCAATTAGTAATAACACTCTTAACATGAGTTAACTTGTTGTTGTGTAGGTCACCAATGTTAATAAGATTGTTCGATAGATTATCAACAAATTTTTGAGTCTCATTCTCGTCTTTATTGTCATGTCCATTTCTTTTACACCTCTACGCTGAAGATCCCCACTATGAGATTGAAGTTTATCCTTTTATTTTCTTTTATTTCTTATCTATAACTCCACCCTTAAATTTAATCAGAATTTTTTGTAAAACTAATGGAATTGTGATGATGCCTTAACAAGAGGGTTACAGTTACTGTTTTTGATTATCAGTGATGTCATAACTTACCATTGACTCGATTACTACATTGCCTTTCAGATTAATATCTACGTTCAAGTTTTCAAAACATTCGAAGATATATCTTCTTACATCCCCAATAGATTGACACATGCTAGGTTTAATCTCATGGAAGCAAAACTGCAGTTAATAACGAATTTACCGATACTTAACATAGAAATTACATTTCAAAGAGATGAAAAGAATAATATTAACAAATAAATAATAACAATAATCACCAAAATCATGTTTGATAATTTTTGAAACATACAAAAAAATGATATATTTATCATTTTTGTTCAAAGAAGCAGAAAAGGAAAATTAAGTGCAACTAAATTCTAATTTGATTGCGAATGACTATAACTAAATATAAATTTTAAAGAATGACATAAAAATAATAAATGTTTATGGTTCATCCAAAAAATTCATTCTAACCAATAAATATGTTTAGATAAATAGATAAATGTTAGTATACTTTAGGAAAGTAGTAAGACTCAATATAAAGATCATTATGAGTTATGCACCTCCTCTCAGACATGGTCAAGGACAGCACATGAACAGACCTTTATTTTTCAATGAACAGTACTAATCATGGGGGAAGACAAGGATGCAAGATTTCATTGAAGTAGAAGACTATGAACTATGGGTTAGATTCACTAAAGGGACACTAACTACTATTACTGATAGTGAAGGGAATAAGGTACCTAAACCTACAAACAATACAAAGAAGGTGACTACAAGATGATAGGAAAGAATGCAAAAGCTAAGTATATTCTCGTATTTTGACTAGGACCTGATGACTTTAACCGCATCCCAAGTTGTACCTCTTCAAAAAAATTATGGGATACCTTACAAAATGCTTAGGAAGGTACAACTCAAGTTCATAAATTAGAATTGCTAGAATTTGCTTTGAATATGAAAACTTCAAGATGAAATTCGGAGAATCACTTGAAGACATGATTACCAGATTCACCACTGTAGTAAACAAATTAATATCCTAGGGCAAAGTATACACCACAGAGGAACAGGTTGACAAAGTAATAAGGACTCTTCCTAGATTATGGGAAATACAAGTTATTGCAATTAGAGAAGCCAAGGATCTAACAATGAGAATTTGGATGAATTAGTGGGAAATCGCAAACTTATGAGATGAATGTTGACAAAAGAGGGGAAGTAAACAGAGAGAAAAATCATGGACTTAAAGCTATTGAAAATAGGTGATTGATTTCATGTAAGAAATCACCATCCACAAAAGAAAAGATTTTTGAGAAACCACAAGGCGGAGGTTCCTTCAAGTGTGGTAAAACATATCATCAGATTAAGGACTGTCCTATGTGGGAAGTAGAATGGAGAAAGGAAAGAGCTGAAAAAAGAAGAAGCAACTTCTTAACAAAAAGAAAAACAAAGAAAAGGAAAAAGCATTGTATACCTCTTGGGAATAGGTTCATACATGTTTGAAGATGATGATGAGGATATCGCTTTGATGGCCATAGAAGAATAAGAACCTGAACCTTCATCAGACTCTGAAAAGATGGAGGTAAATATTTTTTATTGATAAGATAAACTAGTAAAGTTCTTTAAGAAAAACCTATCCTATCTATTACTCACTTCCATAGATACAATTCAAGAACTAGTTAAAACCAAGAATCAATTGCTTGCTTCTATGACTAGTTTAAAGTTTGAGTGTATTGATCTTGATAAACTCAACACTTAACTACAAGTGAAAACCAAGGAATTTGAAACCCACAATCAGGCACTAAAATTAGAGAATCTAAAACTAAAAGTACTAGGTAAAGAAAAGATATGTGAACAACCCAAGAATGAACTTGCAGTGAACAAACTTAAAGACGAAGTAAAACTTGAAAAAGAAAATTCTAGGAGAATCTTTAATTATCTAAGATAAAAAACTATTTGGAAAGATCTAATAAATGGAAAAAATCTTCCATGATAGTAAAACAGCTAGGTGACAACACTCGGAACATAAGAACTAGAATAAGGTAGGAAGAGCGTATGATTGTGAATACTATGTTTTGTGTTATTTGTAGCAACTCAGGTCACTCTAAGAAAAGTTGTTCAAAATACAGAGCTACTGTAGAAACTAAAACAAGAGGAACTTATGAAACATGTCAAAGGAACAGGTATACTCCTAGGAAAACCAATCTTCCCAAATGGGATCATAGAGATGTTATTTATCCTTTTGACAAAACAAAGGACCCAAGTTGATCTGGGTTCCTAAATCTAACCTTTTAAAAAATCAGGAAAAAGTGAGAGAAAGCAAGCAGCAATGGTAGATGGACAATGCGTGTTCCAGACACATGACTAGAGACAAAACAATGTTTCTCTCACTCGAATAAAGAAAATGAGAAATGGTAGCTTTTGGTGATGGAAAGAACGGACAAATCAAAGGTATTGGTAAGATTGGAAGATCTGACAAACATTCAATTGAAAAGTGTACCATGTTGAAGGTCAGAAACACAACTTACTAAGCATATAACAACTGTGAGACAAAAGAAAAAAGGTAATCTTCTCATCAACTAATGTTAAAGAAGTTAATATAAAAACTCAGGAAGTAGTCCTGACAGGAAATCCAAATAAACATGCATATACAATAGATACCTCATGAATATCTGATAAAAACCTAGTTTTCTCAAGTGTAATTGACAAGTATCCCTTGCTATGGTAAAAACTCCTAGGTCATGCTAGTTATGTACAACTAAACAAACTCATCCCTAATGAACTAGCTATTGGACTGCCTAAACTAAAATTCAAAGTGAACAAAGTCTGTGAAGCATGTACTTTAGGAAAGCAAGTAAAATCATCTTTCAAATACCATAAGGTCATGAGTTCATCCTGACCTCTTGAACTTTTACATATGGATTTATGTGTTCCCATGCGAGTCAAAAGCAGGGGGGAAAGATATATATTTGTAATGGTTGATGACTATTCTAGGAATATTTGGATGTATATTCTTTATTCATAATATGCTATCCACATATAGCATAGCATATAGGGCACTAAACAAATGGAACATGTGTGTGGAAGAAAGTATACATGTTGGTTTTGAGGAATATAATACTATGAATAACCAGAATATGCAAGAAGATGATAATATCTCATAGGCATCAATTGATAATGCAAAGGAACACGAAGAAAGACCAGGTCTCCTCCAAGAAAATAATGAAACCAGCATCCATGATCCTAACAACCAGGAAGAAAACATAGAAAAGGCGTCTGAAGAAGAACTAAAAGGACATAAGGATGCAGAAACTCCATGTTTGGTTTTAAAAGAGTAAAACTATCAAGGATCTCGTCCTTTAGACATTATACTCACTGATCTTACCTCTGGAATAACAACCAAATCAGATATGAAAAATCATTGTTCCTTAAGCGTTTTTGTCTACGATAGAACCAAAGAAAAAAAAGGAAGCTCTTCAAGATTCGGACTAGATAATTGCCATGGATGAAGAACTGAAACAATTTGAAAGAAGTCAAGTTTGTAACCTTGTACCAAAACCACCAAACAGAATAATAATTGGCATAAAGTGGCTTTTTAGGAAACAGTTAGATGAACATGGTAAAATAACCAGTAAAAAAAACCAAGGATGGTAGTTCAAGGGTACAATCAAGAAAAAGGAATATATTGTGATGAAACTTTCACATCCGTGACAAGAGTGGAAGCAATCAAGTTACCCATAACTTTTGCAGTGCACATGGAGTTTACCTTGTATCAGATGAACGTAAAGACTATGTTGCTCAAAGGATAACTAAAAGAAGAAGTGTTTGTATAACAACCTCCTAGTTTTGAGAAAATTGACTACCCTGACCAT
The DNA here is from genome assembly GCF_001406875.1 of Solanum pennellii. Lineage (NCBI taxonomy): Eukaryota > Viridiplantae > Streptophyta > Magnoliopsida > Solanales > Solanaceae > Solanum > Solanum pennellii. The sequence goes on from NC_028646.1 coordinate 23,122,950, forward strand.
GTATGTAAACTTGAAAAGGCTCTTTATGAGTTAAAACAAGCACCAAGGGCATGATATGGTAGGTTGTAAAAATTTCTCCTAAGCCATGGATATTCAAGAAATAAAATTGACAACACATTTTTTCTCAGAAACAAAGGAAAGGATCTATGGATTGTACAAGTATATGTTCATGACATCATATTTGGAGCAACAAACAAGGCACTAACAAATGAATTTTCAAAAGTCATGAGCAATGCGTTTTAGATGATCACAATTGGAGAGTTAAACTACTTTTTAGGGCATCAGATAAAGCAATCATCTACATGTAGATTAATTCACCTACAGAAATACATCATGGAACTACTCAAGAGATTTAAAATGGAGGATGCAAAACAAATAGATACTCCATTAGCCACAGCCACTAAGGTACACCTCGAAGGAACAACTTCTGTTGTAGAGCAAAACTAATATAGAGGTTTGATTGTTTCACTTTTATATCTCATTACTAGCAGGCCTGATATTGTGTTCAGCGTGGGTTTGTGTGCTTGATTTCTAATTAACCACAAGGAATCCCATCGTCAAGATGTTAAGAGAATTCTCAAATACTTGAAGGGAACCACAAATTTGGGACTATGATATCCAAAAGGGAGTAATTTCGACTTGATACGATATGTGGATGCGGACTATGCGAGTTATTTAGGAGACACAAAAAGTACCATAGGTATGGATCACTCCTTAGAATAATGTCTAATTTAGTGGGGGTATCAAAGAAAAAAAACTCGGCCGAAATATGCCTTGCAGAAGCTGAATATGTGGCAGCAGCATCTTGTAGTGCACAATTGTTATGGATTAAGCAATAGCTTAGTGATTTTTGTCTCATAAGAGAACGTGTTCCAATCTTTTGTGATATCACAAGAGCATTCAACATTGCAAAAAATCCTATACAACATAAAAGAACAAAATACATTGACATTCATCACCACTTTGTGAGAGACAACGTTTAAAAAGGACAAATCGCTATGAATTTTTGTACTTCTAAACAACAAATTGCTGACATTTTCACTAAGGCATTAACAAGGTATCACTTTGGAAAGAACACGTTGGAGTAAGGGATGATCAAAATCACCTAACTGTATGTGCTTACTTATAAGATTATGGTGTTATGGTACATTAAATATTAAAGTATGAGTAATGTCTTTTCCACTGTTAATAAATAAGCTGCAATTCTCAGAAAATTGACGTCACAGGAGATGGATATAATATAGATAACCATCCAACATATAAAAGGTATGTACACTACACTTTCTAAAGAGGACTATAAAATATTTGTACATGTATACCTACTTGTTCTCCTCATTAAATAACTTTGTTATCCATATACATTTAAACTGCCAAAAAGTTGTATCAATCTTTCAACTATCAAATCAACTCTCTCTCTCTCCCCCTTTTATTCTTCTTCAAAAACCCTTTGACTTCATAATACCATCCTCTCATATGCCTCTTGCCTTTCTTCCCTTTCAAAACCCTCATAATTCCTCATCATCCTACAAAAAATTTCACACTTTTCTCCTAAATCATGACTCAATTTTCCAAAAATCTAAACCTTGCCATTATACCGTATGAGTATCTAGAAAATCTGATCATCTCTTCTGACATATTGTTCATCGATTCATTCGGTGTAACCCACCCGCTTTCCCACTCATGATGGACGATTAAACTCAGCAGAAAGGTAGAAATTTGGGTGGGGTGACTGAAAATCTAGATTCCCATCATAAGGGTAACATGGATCAACTAAGTAACAAGCACATGCTACTTCCATTGATCAAGACAATGTTCCACTGGCAAGAATTATACCTAAGATCTCGCTTTCACCTTTGTTAAACATATGATAAATCAAGTACTTAAGCTTCTCAGTATCTATTCATGGCAACTCCGATTCAGGTAACTAGAGCGGTACAAAGTGAATTGGATTAATGTCTCCTTGCTAGGTCCACTAAGAAGTCATCTGCCAAGAAACATAAGTTCACTCCTCCCGTAAATCCCATTGTTATCATTGATGATGACACTATTGAATCTTGTCACATCACGAAACCACACCCTAGAAGTTAGGGAGAATCTCGGATTGCAACCGGCGTACTTGACCTCTCGAAGGTCTTGTACAAGTCCTTACATATCATTCATCGCATAAACATAGTGAAAAGTAGTGCCGAATTAAAACTTTTCACAAAACATAATATAGTCTTTAAAAATCTCTTTCATATAAAGCAACAGGAAATTCTAAGTGTCAATCTCATCATCTTAAGACAGAAGAATACTTGGGACACGGCCCATACAAAATGCGCACCTAGAAATACTCAGTCTATCAATACTTTGAATGGAAAGCATTATATACATATATGCCCTCGAGTCAAATAATGACATACTTCAACTTTTCTTGAACGATGCTATGGTCCAAGTCTTCACTTCCCAAAAGCTCCTCACCTACTAAGAACTATATAGATAGATGAAGCATGGAGTTAGTACAACCACATGTACTAAGTATGACATATGCATAAAAATCATGAAAATGGACTTTTATTGGAAATATGCATATTTTCTTTTAGAAATAATACTATAATAATAAGAACACCATTTAACAACTTAGAAATACATAAGAAAACATTTAAACAAAATGTTATAATTTTAGAGGTCACTTTACAGTAACCTCATTCACTGTTACAGTGAATTACTTCACTAAACAGTGAAGTTACTTATTCTTCACTTTAGACACCCTTTAGCTTGTAATCTTCTAAGTCAAAGCTATCCTAAAATTCACTTAAGTCACACAAAGAGATACCTACCATATACCCTCTCTAGATGTGCCTAAATGACCCTTAAGATTTCTAATAATTAGTCACATACATACCTACGAAGCATCATAAACATCAAGGTAAGATTCTTCTACTAAAGGTTACTCTAAGTCTCACTTGAGTGTGTTGTGAAGCGACCACCCATATAATCCCTTACATACACACTTAAGAGATCCTATAGACTCCCTAGAATAGAATCATTCTCACTTAACACACCAACACATTAATGATATGACATTCTCCTTCTAAAGGCTATCAAAAAACCTAGTTAAGTAAATCAAGAAGATAACGTCCATAATTGACCTCTTCAAGATTACCTAAATAGTGCTTAAGACTACCTAAGGCCTAGATCATGTCCACAATGACAAACATCTTCCCTAAATAGAGTCATCCTCAAGACTACCAAAGATAAGGCATGAAGAGATCATCTCTTATGCACTCTTCACAGTTTAGCTAAGGAATCCTTAAGTCACTTTAGATTAGGTACTTATTTATCTACATACTTCTTAACATAATTCATGAGTTCATTAGTTCATTAACAATCATACATCACATAAAGGACATTCAAGTAATGGTCTTGGACAAGACCTAGGAACTCCACGTAACACCTTCAAACCCTAATGTGCAATGTCTAGATAGAGTCTTAAACCTCATAAACTTCTCTTATGCTAAATGTTATTCCATATGATGAGAATAGGCAATAAACGACATAGACCATGATAGCAAGACATGGAATCCGGAGTTCTATCCTACTCCAATGAGGTTGTTCTACTTCCCAAGGGTAGAACTTGGACGCATCCCATGTAGGCACATGGTTAAGAAATATGAAGGGCATACTTTATAATCTATCTCACTCTTTAACTAAAACTACTTTCCCTAACCATAATCACTCGGTGCTAGCCTTCTTTCTCATAGAGTAATTCACACATTAGGTTCACATAAGAGGGTTCCATAATAAGTTCATAACCCTATTACATTTATCCTACCAAAGAGGTCCTCTTAAGGTTACCTTCCAATGGCGACAAGAAGATCATGATAACTTTCCTAAGGATTAATATGATGTCGTTCCAGCCAATTAACGTTAAGTCTATCATTCCTTTACTTTGAAGGATACCATTATGGATTACGAGTTCAACAATCTTAACCTTACAACTAAGTCAAGGTTTTCACATAAAAGACTCTCTTAAGTTCATTTAAGGTCACATGTCATACATACATTCAAGTCTACGGTTCTAACACCCTAAATCAAGATATCACATATTCATAATCATATATACATCAAGCAAGGGACACAAGAAAACCAAGACAAAACATCACATACTTTACTTTTAACTCATAATGCAAGTCATTGTAGATCACATAGAAACAAACCTAAGATCTTCAAGTCATCTTATAAACTATCATAACATCATTAATGTAACCAATATAGACTCATATAGTCAAGTACGAATAACCAAGACTCAACCCTAACACTATACACATTATGTCAAAGTCATAGTCTAACATGATCACCTAAGACAACATGAATAAGAGAATTCATATATGACTTCACATATAGATTGATATGGTCATGAATCACCTAATCAACTACACAAATACGTATATTACTTCAAGTAGTATCCAACAAAACCAAGATCATCATATTGCATAAAGTAACGCCGACAAGGCAATATCAATTTCAAATAAAACACATAACACCGCCACCATAAGTGCTCCATACCAATCAAAATAGAATCGAAGTATAAATAACATCAAATTAAAGGAAATAGGGTAGCATACCCCCTCTTCATCCTCGACACCTCAATCCAAAATCAACTTATTAAATTCGATAACACAAGACCCTTACCCAAGGCCATAACCAATAATTAAACATAAAAACTACAATAATCAATGAACTAGGTCAGTTCGATGTAAATTCATCAATATAATACAACCTAGATATCAATTTATTACAATTATTACATCAATGAATAGCCCACATAAAATTACATAAGAATTCATCAACACTAGATCAAAAACTATGGTTAATCAAAATTCATGGGTTCATAGGTAATTTAGTTTAATATTATCAATAATACATCAATATCATCCACAATATAAGTTTGAAAATAATTGATGCAAGAACCCATGGTAGAATCATTTTATTGGACAATGCATCTTTGAAATTTTTTATAAACTTGAGAGTTGGGCTCCTTGATGAAACAAGTTTTGAGGATCAAAATCCATGACTCACTGATGATGATTCTTCACTTTGTGGAATAATTTCACTCAAAACGTCACACCAAGCTCTTCCAAGGTTTTTAACTTAAATGCAGTCTTTGGGAGATCTTAAGGGATTTTGGGGTTTCGATTTAGAAGGATGAAGTCTTCAATGTATTTTAGGCTTATAAACACATTAAAAATACCAAAAATATCACTAATAAACCGCCAATACTCTTATTTGGAAGTGGGTGAAATTACAATATCACCCCTCAACTTAAAAGTGAGACAACACGCAGGCCACAATGACCATTGACGGTTGCCCATCGACGGGGCGTAGGTCCACTTTCGGGCCGTCATGGCCTTCGTCGATGGGTTTAGAGACTTGTAAATGTGAACTTATATCCCCATGATAGGTCCCAAATGAGTCCCACAACCTATGGGGCGTCAACAAGGCCACTGGCCGTCGATTGCCATCCTTAGGTGGACTGCCTTTGGGTAGTTTTGGCCACCTACATGGGCTCTTCCTCAAGAATCCATGGTTGGTCCTTGGGGATGTTTACCCGGACGTTTACAACCCAAACATGGTATTGTATGAGTTTAGCACCTCTCACAAGAACTTAATTCAAAACAAACACGTAAAATTCGACGAAACATGCCTAGATACATAAGGTAATTTCAAGACACATCTTTCGTACGTTGTCGAAGTTCTTGTATGTTTGACCTCCAAACTCCACGAAACTTGACAAACTTCATACACATGCTATAATAAATCATTTAAGGACCTTATAACCTCATTAATCACACATAAACATATAGAACCACATATAAGGCACATAGGTGACTTAGTCGTCGAACGTTTTGGTCGGCCCTTGACGTTTGACTTCCAATGCACCTAATAATTTAGACACTGCCTCAATACCATATATTAGACCTATTTTGGACCTTAGACCATCAATACCAACATGTTCGTCTCTATTAACCTAAGTCATTTTTGGGGTCTTACAATCTCACCCACTTGGACAATATTTGTATTCAAATGACACTTCCCACTCTTCGAACACTTCAAAGAATAGAGATTCAACTAGGAGCTAATATTCATTTCATACAACACATAACGAAGAATAAAACATCAATTTCTCGTAGTCAAGATATTTACAACACAACAAGAAACTAGAAAACAATTCTATCACTCATTGTGCTCCAAAACTCACATGTTTCATTCCAAATAGTAAAAGATCATTTTATATTCGATATCATACTTAAATACATAAGTTCAAACCATATTACAACAATTTTAGACCAGAGAATCAATTAGTCAATTTTCCAAAAATTTTACAGTGAAGTGTTTTAATGCTACATTGATTTTTACCAATTTTTAAAAAATGTGTCTTTTAGGCAATTCATGATATAAACATGCTAATATGCAAAGTAACATCATATAAACACATCTTACAATATAATCATAACTTCATAAAATTCACAATGCAAGAAGTTAAAGAAATTCCATTTCAACAAAACTCCTAAACACCATTCACATACGACATGCTTCCATACCATTTTATCCCATTTCCTAACCATACTGCCCCAATTAGAAGGAACTCATATTACAACAAGAGAAAGAGAACTTACCAATATCATCATCACTCTCATCCGGATTCACCCTTCTAGACCGGAGTACATAGAAACACCTCTTCGTTGGAGCATCATCTTGTGGAACACTAGGAGCAACTTGCTTACCCTCTCTTTCTCTAGAAGAAATCATAGGAGAATCTCTCACCTTGTGTCCTTCCTTACCAAAACCGAAGCAACTCCCGGTACCAATAGACACTCACCATAATATTTCCTGCCACATTTGGGACAAATAGGTTTGACCTTTTGAGAACCACCTACTTTTTCCAATTTCACCTTAGCACTGTTAGGTTCTTCTTCAGTTTGAGCCCTCTTCTTAAACCTAGTTTGCTCTTGATCATTAGAACCACACTTTTCAAGCTTCTAGGCATCCTCCAAAGTGTAGACTCTTCAACCGATTGTGCATACACCATAAGTCTAGCTAGGGTCATATCATCATGTAACATAGCGGTACGACATTCCTCCATCACTAAGTCGGCTACACCCAGCACAAAACGACTCATTTCATCTCTTGGATTGGGCACAAGAGAAGGGGAAAATCTAGATAATGTTGAGAATTTCAAAGACTACTCCTCAACACTCATATTTCCTTGTTTGAGATTCATAAACTCCACCACCTTAACTTCCCTTTTCTCCCGGGGAAAGTATTTACCAAGAAAAGCTTCCTTAAATTCTTCCTATTCAGTAGGAACCGATTCTTCCGACCTATTATCACTCCATTGAGTGTACCATATTTGAGAAACATACCTCAATTGATACGAAGTTAACTCCGCCTTCTCTCTAGATGTAACTCCAACAGAACTCAACACCTTGTATAATCCATCAAGAAACTCTTGTGGATCCTCCCCCACTTTAGAGCCAAGAAAGATTAAAGGATTGATCTTCACAAAATCTCTCAAACTAGATGTCATAGTACTCACTACAACCCTAGGCACCATACTCAAATTCACTTGAATAGTCACGGCGCGGGCTAAAGCAAGCAAAGCCTCTCTAATCTTTTAATTAGTCAAATCCGGATGAACCACCGGCACCACATTACCTCCTTCCACATTAGGAATACGATCACCTTGGGGAGGCACTTGGGAACCTGTAGCACCTTGGAGACCTTGACCATCTTGAGGAAATTGCTCAACTCTCTAAACTTGAGGAGGCATCTCCTCATTCATCCTCTCCACTTCCAACCATAAAGTGTACATCCTTCTAGTATTCATTTCTTTGAAACACAAGGAAACACATTAAGAAGGATACTCATAACATTTACTCTACTGCACGACATAGAAGTAGAAAAGAGGGAAACTCAATCACCCTATAGCCTTTTGCCCACTCACACCGATTGTCAAGACTCTACTAGACGTGACTTGATGAGACTTTTTGATTCCTAGTACTACTTTCACAAACCTATGCTCTGAAACCACACCTAGAAGTTAGGGACAATCTCGGATTGCAACCGGTGTACTTGACATCTCCGAGGTCTTGTACAAGTCCTTACATATCATTTATCGCATAAACATAGTGAAAAGTAGTGCGGAATTAAAAATTTTCACAAAACATAATGTAGTCTTTAAAAATCTCTTTCATATAAAGCAATAGGAAATACTAAATCTCAATCTCATCATCTTAAGACACAAGAATATTTGGGACACGACCCATACAAAGTACGAATATAGAAATACTTAGTCTGTTACAATACTTCTAATGGAAAACATAAAAGATATATATGCCCTCGAGTCAAATGAGGACATACTTTAACTTCTCTTAAATAATGTTACGGTCCAAGTCTTCACTTTCCAAAAGATCCTCACCTACCAAGAACTATATAGATAGATGAAAGCATGGAGTTAGTACAACCACATGTACTAAGTATGACAATATGCATAAAAATCATGAAAATGGACTTTTATTAGAAATATGCATCTTTTCTTTTAGAAATCAATTTATAATGATAAGAACGCCAGTTAACTACATAGAAACACATAAGATAACATTTAAGCCAAAAATCATAATTTTAGAGGTCACTTTATAGTACCCTCATTCACTGTTACAGTGAATTACTTTACTGTACAATGAAGTTACTTATTCTTCACTTTAGACTCCCTTTAGCATGTAATCTTCTCGTTCAAAGCTATCCTAATATTCACTTAAGTCACACAAATAAAGACCGTCCATACACCCTCTATTGATGTGCCTAAACGACCCTTAAGATTTCTTATAATGAGTCACATACACACTTACGAAGCATCATCAACATTAAGGTAAAATTCTTATACCAAAGGTGACTCTAAGTCTCACTTGAGTTAGATGTGAAGCGACCACCCATACAATTCCTTACGCACACACTTAAGAAATACTATAGACTCCCAAGAATATAATCAATCTCACTTAACACATCAACACATAAATTATATGACATCCTCCTTCCAAAGGCTATCAAAAGACCTACTTAAGTAAATCAAGAAGATAGCGTCCATAATTGACCTCTTCAAGATTACCTTAATATTCTTTAAGACTACCTAAGGCTTAGATCATGTCTACAACACCAACCATCTTCCTTAACTAGAGTCATCCTCAAGACTTCCAAAGATAAGACATGGAGAGATCATCTCTTATGCCCTCTTCACACTTTAACTGTGGAATCCTTATGTCACTTAAGATTAGGTACTTATTCATTTACACACTTCTTAACATAAGTTATTAGTTCATTAGTTCATTAAGACTCATACATCACATAAAGGACATTCAAGTAATGGTCTTGGACAAGACCTAGGAACTCCAAGTAACAACTTCAAAGCCAATTGTCCAATGTCTAGATAATTTCTCATACCACCACCTAAACCTCAGAAACTTCTCTAATGCTAATAGGTATTCCATATGATTAGAAGAGGCAATAACCGATATAGACCATGATAGCAACACATGGAATCCAGAGTTCGATCCTACTCCATGAGGTATTTATACTTTCCAAGGGTAGAAATTAGGCACATCCCATGTAGGCACATGGTTAAGGAATATGAAGGGCATACTTTGTAATCTAGTCTCACTCTTTAACTAGAACTACTTCCCTTTATCATACTCACTCGGTGCTAGCCTTCTTTTTCAAAGAGTAATTCACACTTTAGGTGTCACGACCGGAGTCTAGACCCCAAACGAGACTTGCATCGTTGACCTCTCACAGGTCACAGACAAACCTACTTATGTCATTCTTACTTTGTCTAGGTTAATTTTAGCGGAAAATTTGAAACTTTTTGTTTCTTAACATGCCTACTAAACATTCTACTAGATACGTAATTGTTTACCATCAACCATATAAAATTAAGATCATCAAATAAAAGAAATAGTTTATTACAACGATAAAGATGTACTTGCCAAAATGGCACCAACACAATGTCTGAACAAAAACAGGAATGAAACTCTAGTGGAACATACTCCAATAGCTCAATCCTCCAACTAAGCTAGAATGCAAATGAGCATGAATCCTCGAAAGCATGAGGGCCTACCATGTTCGGATGAATGCTTGACGTCCGGATAACTGCAGCATTGATCATGTAGCTCTAGCGTCCACCTGTACCTGCACCTAAAAGTTTAGAGTTGTATAGGGTTAGTGCACACTTGTACTAAGTATGGGTATATGCAACCACACACCAAGGAAATGCATGAGTAAGAATATATCTTTCCATGCAACATGATTATAGAAAGTCAAGTCAATGGACTTGCCACATTGAGATTAGGAAAGTGAGTGAACCATCCAAATTTGGATTAGGAAAGTTTATGAGCTCTCAAAATTTGGATTAGGAATGTTATGACATGAGAGTAACATGCATCATCATATTTAACATTTGTCACACAGAAAACAACAGCGTACACATAGGACATATCATAATTCTAATACCACATAACATTGTTCATATCATTCATTCGTATGCCATGAGACCTTGGAATCATGGACTTGACATTAAGAAATCCCAAAAATGAGGGCTCAACATATGAGACCTTAACTAGGGAGTCTGCTCTAGCAAACACAGAGTGTGTTTCGTTCATTCATACGTACTTCATTTAATTTCATTCATGGGCCAGTGTAAACACCATCTATACTTCGGATGTAGTTTAATACTTTCATCGAATTCGTTGTGCAATGACGAAGAATGACCTAATTTCATTACTTGAATATAACTCACCTTTTGATTATCCTATCCTAACACCTTTGGTATCATTGGTTTCATTATGTGCATCATTTGAGGCTGGCCTCATTCATTCATTGGGAACTTTAACTTTAACAGACATAGATCATGTGAGAATCATGAAATCCAGTCTCATGAAACCCCACATCGAAAATAGGTGGAATCACCGGCCAAAGTGACCCAAAACATGCTAGCGTACATGGGAATTAAACCCTGCCAGATCCTTATATTAGCAGTATATGTTCGAAGACTAGGAGATATAAGGAGACCCATACACGGCATGCCTGACAGTCTCATCTCATGAGAGTTACGTGAACCTCCGCCCTTCTCTAAAGAAGGCATCACCTCTCATATCTAGTTTATCTATAAAGTTACATTACATTCAACTCATATGTCATGAAAGTTGGCTTCTCGTATAAGGACATCATAGCTCAATTGATGATTTCTCTTCTCATCATTAGTATTAAGTGTGTTAATCTCAATACTTTCTTTAGAGTGTTAATAGAGACTGGTCTCTTCATTAACTTTACGAAGGCATCACCTCTCATATCTAGTTTATCTATAAAGTTACATTAAATTCAACTCATATGTCATGAAAGTTGGCTTATCGTATAAGGACATCATAGCTCAATTGATGATTTCTCTTCTCATCATTAGTATTAAGTGTGTTAATCTCAATACTTTCTTTAGAGTGTTAATAGAGACTGGTCTCTTCATTAACTTTACGAAGGCATCACCTCTCATATCTAGTTTATCTATAAAGTTACATTAAATTCAACTCATATGTCATGAAAGTTGGCTTATCGTATAAGGACATCATAGCTCAATTGATGATTTCTCTTCTCATCATTAGTATTAAGTGTGTTAATCTCAATACTTTCTTTAGATTGTTAATAGAGACTTGTCTCTTCATTAACTTTACACTCTCATAGGTAAGTACATTTTTGTAACAATTAGTTAGGCTCATTTGATATTGCTCTCATATTTTACATTATCCTCATATCATGTTGTCACCACATTCATTAACATTAGCACATTTGCTCTTCATAATTACTCACCCCATTTTACGTGAATGTTCATTTCATCATATGCCAATGCACTTGGTCATTTAGTGTGTTTCACACTCTTACTTAACCGTTCTAGAGTTTTATCATTTCATCATTTCTTTGTTCATTTCATCATTTCATTGTTCATTTCATTATGTGCAAATGCACTCGGCCATTTAGTGTGTTTTACCCTCTTACTTAACCCTTCTAGGTTTACATCATTTCATTACATACATCTTAGTTTCACTTATTTTTAAACGTATGCTAGACTTATGAGTCTATACATACAAGACATGAGGCTCCATTCATCGTTCGATTAAGTGATTCATATCTTCCTAAGATTATATAGTACAAGACTTATGCATCTTGTCTTTATGCAAAGATCTCGATTTCGATCTAAGTAGGTAGCATTATTCTTGAATATTTAATTCACGTATGACTTATATAAAAACACAGTATTTGGGAAAGGGAACCCGGTTTAAAATCCCTTGGACAACACTTTTCATTTTTGTTTTTATTTAATTTCAGTACACGTGACATTGGGACCCTAGATCGAGTCTCAACATCACCATTTCCTTTTTAGTTCTATCCTTTGAAAATTCTCTTTCTTGGCCGAGGGGTACTGGGATCAAACCCCCCCAACCCCTTTTATTTTTTAAAATCAATTTCTCCTTGTCTATTTCGAGTTGACTATAAGATTGTGGGATCAAACCCCCACAACCTCTCTTTATTTTTCTTTTATTCTCCTCCTTAAAATCAGCCTAAGAGGTCGTGGGTTCGATTCCCACAAGCCTCCCCCTTTATTTTTTTTACTCACCTCCTTAATCTGCCTAAGAGGTCGTGGGTTTGATTCCCACAAGCCTCCCCTTTATTTTCTTTTTTTCTCCTTCTTAAATCTGATTGAGAGGTGGTGCGTTCGAATCACACTCCTCTCATTTCTTATTTTTTTTCTTTTAAGTTACATTTTCCAGCCAATACCATTGTTCGAATCCCCTTCACCATATTTCTTTTTACTTTTTCATTTTCATTGTTTTTAACAAGGTGAGGTCAGGGGTTCAATCCTCCATGACCTCACTTGTTTTAAATTATTTTTTTCCAACATTTTGAACCCTCTTTGCTGATCGAAAATCATTAGTAGAATCTGGAAATTTCTTTTAATTTTTCAGCATCCTTTCATCAAGTTACACCTTAGTTCTTAGGGGAATTTCGTAGTGCATTCAGAACGTTTTAGGTGAGTTTTCATGGATTCGTTTAGACAAGAGATTATCCCTCAAATAAGCCACATTAAACTCATATGAACATCACATTTACATCAACATGTGTACATGAAATATAATTAACTATCATGCCATTTCAAGTCCTAAACCATGAACAATAGCAACGACAACACACACATACACACGTACTTATATTTTCGGAAACATCAACATAAGTCACATCATTCCAAACATACATATAAACACATATTCATCACAAAAACACGTTTCATCCATAGTTTTCTACCAGCAAACATAACCAACCTATGATTCAATGGGAGCTAGTGATAGGGACATGCAACGGGGAACAATTCTAGTTGTTGGAATAGATTCGTCTGAACCTTAGGGGGTCTCTTGGGAAAGTGACCAAGAGGGAAAAGAACACATACCTTTTTGACGTTAAAATATTAAATTTCTGCCCAAAAACATCACCCCAGAACACGTCGAAGACTCCTTAATATCAACTCCACTCGAATGACAACATCCCTTAGCATAGTGTGCGATTAACGTTTGTTTTCATGTGATTTCGTGTGATTCTTCAAGGGTGAAGAACTTGAATTATTTTTCTGCTTTTGTATATTATTTTGGCAGTAAAAAAAGATGTGAAATAATAAGAGAGATTGAGGGTGAGAGTGGAGAGATAAACCTGAGAGAGTGGGAGTTATAGGAGGCTTAGGAGTCTAGTTTTAGGACTTATTCAATAAGGTTTTGTTTATTTAATAAAAATCTGATTTTTATTTTATTTTAAATCAGAAAATTAATAATAATTATTAATTAATTACATTTATTCAATAGCTTAAATAAAAAATCACTTTAATTCATTGCTTCCACCTAGGTTTGAACCCGGGTGGAGCATGACTTCACTTCAAGAGCCAAATTTCGGCCCTCTCTTCCCAAAATACCCCTCAACCTTATTAATTAAATAATTAATTGTATTTTTATTGTTATTACAATACTACCCTTAGCCTGGAAAAAGACTATTTTACCCCTAGACCATCCAAACCTAAGATTTTCCCTTTTTAAGTCTGGTAAAGACTCCTTCAAGTAAATCTTCGTATTCGAGAGCCCTACATGGTTGGACACAATCTTTCCAAGATCAACTAACTCCCAAAGTTAGTTGTCTTGGCTGTAGCAAGGGTTCTGAGGTATGGTTCTAGCGCATCAATCCGTGTGAACCCTGGTCTAATCATAGGCATTCTTTACACATTAAGCATTTCTTATCTTATCCAATTTTAGGGTTGTTACATTAGGTTTATATAAGAGGGTTCCATAACAAGTTCATAACCCTATTACATTTACCCTAACAAAGAGGTTCTCATAAGGTTACCTTTCAATGGAGACAAGAAGTTCATGATTACTTTACTAAGGATTAATATGATGTCGTTTTACCCAATTAACCTTAAGTTTATCATTCCTTTACTTTGAAGGATAACATTACGGCTTACGATTTCAACAATCTTAACCTTACCACTAAGTCAAGGTTTTCACATAAAAGACTCTCTTAAGTTCATTTAAGGTCACATGTCATTCGTACATTCAATACTAAGAGTTCTAACACCCTAAATCAAGACATCACACATTCATAATCATATATACATCAAGAAAGGGACATAAGTAAACCAACACAAAACATCACATACTTTACTTATGACTCATAATGCAAGTCATTTTAGAAGCACCTAGAAACAAACCTAAAATCTTCAATTCATCTTGTATATTATCATAACATCATCAATGTAACCAATATAGACTCATATATTTAAGTAGGAATAACAAAGACTCAACCCTAACACTATACACATTATGTCAAAGTCATAGCCTAACATTATCACCTAAGATAACATGAATAAGAGAATACATATATGACTTCACATGTAGATACACATGGTCATGACTCATCTAATAAACTACACAAATAGTCAAATGACTTCATGTAGTTGCCAACAAAACCAACATCATCATCATGCATAAAGTAACGCCGACAAGGCCACATCACTTTCAAGTAAAACACATAACACCACCACCATAAGTGGACCATACCAATCACAATAGAATCAAAGTATAAATAACATCATATTAAAGGAAAGCATACCCCCACTTCATCCTCAACACCTCAATCAGAAGTCAACTTATTCAATGCGATAATACGAGCCACTTACAAAGTCCATAACCAACAATTCAACATAAAAACTACAATAATCAATGAACTAGGTCAATTCAATGTAAATTCATAAATTTAATACAACCTACATATCAATTTACTACAATTATTACATCAATGAATAGCCCACACAAACCTACATAAAAATTCATCAACATTAGATCAATATCAAATAACCCACAACTTAGTCAAAATTTAGGGTTCAGCCAAATTCATGGATTCATAGGTAATTTAGGTTAAAATCATCAATAAAACATAAATATAATCAACAATAGACGTTTGAAAACAATTGATGCAAGAACCCATGGTAGAATTATGAAATTCGACAATTTAACTTTGAAAACTTTAGAAAACATCTTGAGAGTTGGGATCTTTGATGAAAAAAGTTACAAGGATAAAAATCCATATATCAATGATGATAATTATTCACTTTTATGAAGAATTTCCACTCAAAACGTGATACCAATCCCTTCCTTGATATTGGACTTCAATAGAGTCTTTGGGAGTTCTTAAGGGATTTTGGGTTTTTGATTTAGAAGGATGAAGTCTTCAATGTGTTTTAGGCTTATAAACACATTTAAAATACTCAAAATAACCCTAATAAACCTCCAATACTCTTATTTGGAAGTACGGTAAAATTACAATATCACACCTCAACTTAACAGTGAGACAGCATGTAGGCCATAGTGTCCATCGACGCTCGCCCGTCAACGGGGTGTAGGTCCACTTACGGGTCATCCTGTCCTTCATCGATGGGTTCAGAGACTTGGAAATGGGAACTTATATACCCAGGATAAGTATCAAGTGACGTCCACCACCTACACGGGGTCGACCAGGCCACTGGATGTCTATTGCCATCCGTAGGTGGACTACCTTTGGGCAGTTTTGGCCACCAACATGGGTCATTCCTCAAGGACCCTTGGTTGGTCCTTGGGGATGTTTGATTAGACGTTTCCAACCCAAAAATGATAATATATGATTTTATAACCTCTCACATGAATTTTATCCAAAACGAACATGTAAAACTTGACGAAACATGCCTAAACACACAAAGTCATTTCAAGGGACATCTTTCAACGTCATGGACTTTCTTGGATGTTTGACCTCCAAACTCCACGAAACATTAAAAAATTCCTATACATGATATAATAAATCATTTATGGACCTTATTACCTCATTAATCACACATAAACACATAGAACCACATATGAGGCACATAGGTGACTTAGTCGTCGAACGTCTTGGTCGACCCTTGACGTTTGACTTCCAGTGCACCTAATACTTTAGACACTGACTCAATGCCACATATTAGACCTATTTAGGACCTTATACTATCAATACCAACATTTTAGAATCTCGTTAACCTAATTCATTTTCGGGGTCTTACAGAACTTAAGAAAGATAGTAAAAGAAAGCGAGGCTTCTCGGTAATTAGGTTAAAGAAGAAGGTGTTCGTGTCTAAAATTGTAAAGAAAAGAAAACTTATTGAAGAGACTGATGAAGAAATTTTGGTTGGTGCTTTCACTCGTAATGGTAGGCGTCTTGCATTTAAGAAAAGATAGGGGATTAGGGGTATGCTTCTAACTGGAGTAGGGGCATGAAATCGGTGAATTTCGTGTACTTCTAGTGGATCAAGGATGGACAACTCTGTTTCTTCAGGGCAATAAAAGACTTAAAATGGGGAGGAATAAAACTAGGGAGTTTTACATAAAATGTTATGAGGATTGTTTCCTCTATTACAAGTAAAGTAGGTGGGATATCCTTTACTCTGACTGCTGAGGTACTATCGCACATTCTGGGTGTACCAAATAGAGAATGGTGTCAATATTTTTAGCAAACATGGCCAACCTTGGAAGGATTTTCTTCACCCCTTGACATATCACGTAGATTTGCACATGATGCAACACGTAAAGGTTATACTAGGGTTGATAAAGGTTCCATGCTTCCCTTGCATACACTTTTTTTATGTTGTGCATAAATTTATTCTTCGCAAGTCCCTAAAATGAACTTAGGCAAATTACTTGTATCTTACTCTCATTGAATTATTGATCTCTAAGGTTCAAATAATTTGCCTCAATTAATTTTGAATCACATTCAAAGGATATGTGTGAATGATAATAAATATCATGGACTTGGGTATGCCTTTTGGTTGGGTATGGTATTTGTGTATTTGCAAGTTCCTGTTCTGGAATGACAAGAACGGACTGTTCACGATGCGTTGGGGGAGGTGGATCCTGTTGTGATACCTTTTACATCCAAGGGTATTAATGCTTCTGAACAGTGTCTGAAGGCTTTGGTGACTTCGAAGAATGAAGAAATTGCTGATCTTAGGGACACACGCTCAGCTTCCATTGATCAACTGCACATCAATTATGGGCTTGAACATGCAAAGTTAGTTGAAGAGAACTCTAGACTTAAGGATGAGTTTCCCAAAACTCAAGCAACATTTGAGACAGAAAGGTCTTCCAACTCTGTACGTCTGAAGACTCTGGTTGAGTTGTTATCTACAGGTCCTCCATCCTCCTCTGTGCTACCCTCTGCGTAGCTTTGTCTATCTGTTATGTGTCTAGTGTTTTTGGAATCCTCTTGAATTTTTGTGTACTTTCCTAACTGTTGAGGATGATTCTTTTTTGTTAATTCTTTTTTCTCTGTTCAAATGTCTAATGAATTATGGTTTGTTTTTTCATAGTTTATTGGGCTATTACTGCTTTTATATTATTTTTCTCTGATGTCAAAAGAGGGAAGCAAAGCTGCTGATATGCTCATTGTTTAAACAATTTGGGCATGTTAGTACGGTCAATGCAATACAGTGTAGCTACAAAGGCTTGAATAGTTGTGCATCATTCAAAAAGGGGTGATTTGTCGGACGCTAGAGTGCTGATTATTTTTAAGAAGGCCAAAGTACGTAGAATACGTTATGCCAAAACGTTAGGTTGTGCTAACACAATACAAAAAGAGTTTAAACCAATTCGACAATGGAATGAGCTTTCAATAGAGTTTTTCTTATTTAAGGGAAATTTTTTTTGTATCTAATCAAGGGAAAATTGCATAGGCAATTTTCTTTTCAATGCAAAATGCAAAGATGTCCTAACGTAAGAAGGAGTTGTTTTTAAGTAGATTTTCAAAAAGACAAAGACAAGGTCAAATTGAATTAAGAGTTGAGGATAGAACTAAGAAAAGTTTGAGTTGGACAAGACTTTGAGGAGGTTTTTTCTATAAATAGGGTCATAACTTCTTCACTAAAGTTAGTGCACTTACATAGACAGAAAATCAAAACAGTATCAAGAGGTTTAAAAAGAGTTCTCATATTAACTTGGGGAGTGCTGTGAGTTGAGTAAAAAGTTGTAAAATTGTATTCAAGAGTCCTTTTAACAATCTGAGTTTGTATGAATAAGATTTGTTCGACAAGTTGAAGAAATTGAAGAATATTAGAAGACACAAAACTAGGGGGTTTTGTTTCTTTGGGTAGAGAGAAATTAGAGTTAATAATTCCTTAGGGTACCTAACTTTAAAATCGCTGTATTGTTTGAACCTTTATAAATAATACAAAGTGTTTCTTGAATTATTTATCGTCAAGTATCACATAAACAGAAACTTTTTTTCTGTACGTGTTCCTTTGAAGAATTAAGAAGGGTAAAATTTTAACAGAACTTATGTTACCGCTTCAGATATTCCATTTTGACGTTGTCTCCTTTTAACTTTCCATCCATTTAGCATGTCATAGTGTTTTCTACTAATTCAATATGAATCACTTTCCTTGTCTTCATTTTACTATTTAGTACATGTGAAAATATTAAAATAGTCGGGCCTCTCCATTTACTAGACAACCGATTACAACCTTTCCCTATAATAACCATGTTCTTTTAGAACTGATTTTTCGTGTTATGGCATATTACACATTATTTTTTTAATAATATTTCACCATAATAATAATAAAATAGCTAGAGAAATGATGCTACTGTAGAAATGTCTAACAATATTAGTGTGTTTTAGAATAATGTCTAAGTAATCGAATGTACTAACTTTTTTTTGTTTAATAGTGTAAAGGTTTTCCGCACTTTCCAAAGGTACAATTATAAGGTCAACAAAAGTATTTTCTATGGCTTTTGTAGTAACTAAATTTCTCTTCTTCCTAGCCAATCTTTGGGGGTACTATGCTTGTTTCAACATCATTCCTGAAATAAGAAAATATAATAAAGTTAGGTTATATAAATGAAAAAAAAAAGAATCTATAGTTATATTATTTTAAAATATGTGAACATATCATTTTTCAGAAGTAGAAGTAAAAAATTGAGGTTACATCTATCTAAGTAAAGGAGAAAGATGTTTTTTAAACAACAAACTAAGAGAATTGAATGACATTGTAGAATTGCTATAAAGTTGAAGTGTGTCAATATATTATTCTTTTTAACCGTATAATTATACTTTTTCATATGTAACAAAGATACTGTAAATCTCATCCTTACTTTGACAATCATATTTCAAAGAGCTAAATAATTTTTCAAGAAAAGTTATTCTAAATATAAAACAAAAAGACACCATATTTTAACGAAAACTATTTATATTTTCGAATAATGTCTTCTTGTTAAAAAAAAGAGAAAATGATCAAATTATCCCCATCCTATTACCGGGTTTCCAGCTACGCACATATACTTTATTGGGATCATATTTTCCCCCTAAATTATTTATAAATGAAATTATTACCTTACTAAAACGTCACAACCACATAAGGTTGATCAGCGAAATCCACGCGTTTTACACACGTAATTTTTTTTAAAATTCTAATGCCTTTTTTGCTAACATTTGTTTCCTTTGTCTTCCTCCCTTTTAATTGAAAATAATCCCTGAACACTGTCAATGCCATTTTTTCTGTTTTTCTTCCCTTTTTTAAATTATTTGTTTTATTAAATCTAAAATTATTATTTAATTTATGATCATGGAATAGGTGCATAAATAATAAGACTTCATGTAATTTTAATTGACCTGAAAATAAATTGTCCGTAAGAGCCTTTTCGATTAGGAAATTTTGAGAACATTATTTTTTTTAGATATTTCCATCATTATTAAGTTGTTTGAATTGATTTTATTAACTGAAAAGGTTTCGTACAATAGCTTCAAAATTGTATTTCAATGGAGCTTTAATGACTTCTAGTTGATTTTGAAATGGGCATAAGGTAACTTACATAATAGTTTTTGATTTTTGTGAATGGAAATGAGATTTCTATCTATGATTTGTGGTAGTGATTTTCAAAGTGTGATGGTGAAATCTTATGGCTGACAGGAATGCTCTACTAAGTTTCTAAGAAGGAGAAAAGAAATTAGAAATGAGATAGTTGTTTTCGATGCACTCTATCCAAGCTTTTGTTCTATTTCCATGGCAGATCTATGATGATGGGAGTTATATAGCTGAAAATTTCATAGAAGTTTCAAGTTTTGTGTGATTGAGCGAATGAGTTTGTCTTCAACTGTGTACCTCAATTTTCCAGCATCAACGTGACGGTGTCGGACAATTGTTTTGAGCTCCAAGGAAGAAAGAATCTTAATTTACAAATTGTTTTGTAGCTTGTTTTTCTTTTGATTTAGTTTATTTTTATTTTCAGTTACTTTCGGTGTTTTAATTTGACTTCCTTTATAAATTAAAAAATAAAAGAAATAAATTAAGGGAAAAGATTAAAAGAATATTAAAAATAAATTTTTAATATTTATTTTTTGTCTTTGATATACTACCTTTGTCCCGTAAAATATACGTGTGAAGTTCGAAATCCAGTAATAGGTTGGGGGCTCATTTAGATATTTTCTCTATTCACAAATAAGTACAAGAAACTTTGTTTATTAGTTTATAAATTAATTTGATTCTTTTAATTTTGCATTGCTATTAAAATTAATTCAATGATATACATTTAGATGTGAACGAACATTTTTAATATCAATAATTCCGACTTCATTCTTATACAATTTTGGTTTAAAATCTTGATATACCCCTCAATATTTTGAATTAATATTGATAACCCACTCGTTTGTAAAAACGAGCACACATATATACTCCTATTTTTACACAAATAAATAGATTTACCCTTTTCGACTGAGGTAACTAAAAAAATATATAGAAAACTTTCATTCCTAGTTAAATAAAATCTATAGAGTGGGTGTATTTGACCCTTTCTCACATAGATCAACTGTATATCTAATCTAGTGTATAATTTAGTTTCTTCCGAGATATATTTCTTTCATAAAAAAACAAATTATATAGGAACAAAGTCCAAATGCCACAAACATTCAATGTTATTAAATACTCCAAATTCTCTAATGAGGGAGGAAAAATAATTAAAATATTAAAGATATATTCCGAAAATTAGAGCATCCGACATGATAATAAATGATAAATAATGTTTTAAGAATCTTACTTGTATTGATAGACTTGATATAGGAGCGGGTTCTAGTATGAAATCTGCTTAATCAATTTGCTTTTGTTGTACCTCTAAATAATGCACATAACTTTCAATTATTTTCAAAAGAAAAAAAAAGTGATTCTTTTTTTAACCTATTCTCTAATCTTGAGTCAACTATTTATATCTATCTATATTACCGCATGAACTCCTAACTTGAACGTTAAATAACTATAATATGCCTAACTTAGGTTGTGATTTTTGCAATGAGTTGTGATTTTTCTAATAATTTTTGACTTTTTTCTAAGAGTTGTCATATTTTTATGAGTTGTGACTTTTCCAAAGAATTGTGACAATTTAATTAAGTTGTGATTTTTAAAGGATAGTCTCAAAAGGTCATGACTTTTCTGAGAAGAAACAAAAAGTACTTGTTTATACCACCCTTTGTTGACTCTTAATAGAGGGGTTTACTCTGATTTTTATCACCCACAATTTTATTTAATGTTCTAATCTTCTTTTTATTGCATTTTAAAATATTTCTTACTTAGAAGTGGACGGCACTCGAAGACCATAGTTGGTCCCAAGCGAACCCTTGGTCTGACTTACTTACTCAGCAGAAGAGTTAAAGCATGAATACTAGGAGCAAAATGCACTTACTCAATAGTTTATAGGATAACTTAGAACGTTTTAAAGATAAAACATTCAATTTAGCCAAAATGGAAACTCAATGTTTAGTACATAATGAATGATAATGAAAAGACTCAAAGGGACTAACATCTGACTATCTATGAAGCCTCTACAAACAACTGAGATAGATGTTTGGAAAAAACTCGCATCCTAATGGACTAAACTAGAAAATAGTAAAATGGATCCCCCAAAATGCAAGGAGGTTCACGAACAAACTTTGTTTCCTTTTTACTTAAATATAAAAAATTTATCAACCTTTAGGGAAATACTTAGTCACTTCACAACTTTTAGAGAACTGAACTAAACTCGTTCTCTTTACTTAACTTGAAACATTAACTCTTAAGGAGTACTTAGGTACCTTATAGCGAATTTAACTCAACTCTTTTCTCTTTGGTCGACTTGTAACTTGAGCCTTAAATCAAACTTTAATTATTGCTTAATACTCTTTGAAAACTTTAAGAACCCACTATGACTTGCTTCTTAACTTTTAAACTGACTCTTAACTTCTCTGACTTTGATCTTAGCTTCCCTCGAATTGGATTATGGATTCAAGGATCATAGTCTCATGTTTAAGGATGATTTCGTGATTTTTCAACTTGGAGGGTTCATGCAAATTATGAGAATGAAATACATCACTCGAGAACTAAAAGGTACTTCTTAAATCAATATAGGAATAGGGAACTCAATACTCAAGGCATAGAACTCGGAGATACTATTCCTCTCAATTAGTGGAATTCATGCAGAAGTTATCGTCATGAATAACTCAACTCGAAGGTCTAAGTAACTATATGGAACTCATGTATATGACTTGATAACTCTCAAACTTACTGCTCAAATAAGAAGTAAAGCGGTCGTATCAAGTAAAGAACCCAACAAATGAGGTTGGGATCGTTCCCATGAGGAAAATAGTTCAGACTAAACATTAATCAATTATTACTATTATTTAGTCAATGATTTCCTTAGAAAACAAGACACAATAAAATGGGTTGTTTTATTTCTAACTTAATGAAAATAACTAGCTAAATTAAAGTAACAACTAACAGGTTCAAATCTTGGAGTTTAATCAATTAATCAAAGTAACTAGGGTTTAAGTGTTCCCCACAGGTTTCTAACATGATAATTCTAACTATAACAATTCTTTTCTCGTATCTAGCATGCAAAGTGATAAGTTATGTTTTTCTAAATCCTTGGTCCGGCATCTAGAAAATTTTACTCAACACCTTCGTCCGGCTACGTGTGTTGCTATACTAACCCTTACCTTTACCTCATATTAAGCATCGTATTCGATATTTGACTAAGTTATTACCTCGTACCAATCAATACTAGCCTATTAGATAGTATACACTAAATCTATGTTGATAATTATTTTCCTATTATTTACCTCCTTGGTCTGGCATGTATCATTAACGCGACTTCTAACGTTGGCCATCCGTTAAAAAGACTTCTAAGCGAAAGAATTATTTATACATGCAAGACACTATTTTAGAATTGTTATTTAGTTTGGTTTTACCTCATTATTCGCCCATGGTTCCCACAACCCTAGTTGTGGAGTTTAGTTACTCATAGTCATAATCACAATAGTCATATATGTAATATAATAATTCATGTACTTACTTCAATGAGAAAGAATAAAATCCAGAAGTTCACTTGATTAATCAACATACGCACCAACAATCAATTCCAGAAAAAGTGTGTCAAATACTGAAATTAATCGAGGACTAAAGATTCTCCAAAATTATAACAATCACAAAGTCTAATATCCAAGAGTCTACTAACAAAGAGTCTAACCCCAAAAATGAGGTTTTTCCAACTATTTATAAAAAACAAAAACCTAATAAAAGAAGGACTCTAATTGCTGAAAATCTGTCAAAATGTGTCCGAGTCGACGGACCTCGTGACGGACCGTCGTGGTCACGACGGGCCGTCATGGCCTCTGTCATCCTATACTTTACAAATCCTTCTGCTGCTTTCTTCATTACCCTCGATGAACAGGTATGACGGACCGCTCCAAGCACGACGGTCCGTCGAGGGTCTTCGTTCCATAACACTTTAACTTCTTGGCATTTGGGTACTAGGACTAATCTCTGATCATCACGACAAACAAGCAGGACGGACCGTCGTGGCTATAATGGTCCGTCATGAACTTCGTAATCCCACACTTAGGTCAGACTTCCCCATCTTCCTTCAGCAGCTTCACTACGATGCCACCTTCGGACAATCACAAGCTCGACAGACCGTCACAAGCTTCGTAGGTGGTAACTTATCTGCATTTCTTGCTCAAAAACTTCCATGTTGTTCTTTAGACAGATTTCCTGCAAATTAAGAGAAACTTACATAAAAATCAATACAAAAAGGCTTTTGGACACACACTAAACTTAAGGAAAAAGCAATAAAAATACGGTGAAAACACGGTATATCATGAATCTCTCATTATCTAATTTACTTTCTCAAAACATTAGTTCAAATCAATAATAATCTCAAAGAATTCACAATTTAACTTAAAAACTTTCTTGAACTCTACTCTTAACTCTCTCTTGAAGGTGAATTATGAATTCAAGAGTTTTAGTTCATGACATGGAGAATTTAGGTGATACTTTTGACTCATGAATACATATTCTTCACTCTTATATTCACTTGCTTTAGTCTTGAAAACAAGATACTAGAAGTTGTGGAAGACTCCTCAAAAGGGCTCAAAGGGACATTTTTAGTATGTTCAAAAGAATTCTCAAAACTTAACTCTCAAATCCACCTTTAATTTGAATTATGAGTTCAAGATTATCATCATGTTAGGACTGATTTGTAGTTTTTTAGAAGTAGCTTAGATTAGTTAGAATCGAAAAAGAGTGAAGGTGCACTTTAAACGAACTCAAACGGAGCAACCGAATGAAAACATGACTGGGCAGATGACCCTAGGGCTATGGGTGGCACGGAGAACCAACCCCTGATGGATATATATGTGTTTGGGGCGCCATGGAAGGCGCGACGCGCTAGGCCCCAACCCAGAAAATTTTGCCGAGCACTTTTGCTCGTTCTCACCCCAAATCACCTAACTTCAAACGTTTTCTTCCCCTATCACTTGGATTCAATTACTTAACTTAATTACACTATAATATACTGGAAAAATCACTAAATATACTCAATTTGGTCTCAAAAATCATCAAAACTCCAAAACAACAACATTTGGAATGAACTTTAAGAACACCTTTCAAGAACTCATCAAGAACTCTAATCTTCAAACTTTAAGCATGAAATTTCGCTGAAAAAAATACATGATTGGTGTGTGGGTGAACTAACCCAAAACTATAGAAGCTTACATACCTCTTAGGGATTATAACCATGGCGAAAATCCGCAACTAGACTCAAGAATGTCGACGAACGCCTTCATCCTTTCATTTTTTCTCCTCTTTTATTTTCTTGCCTCTTTTTGAACTCTCAACTAAAACCCTAGGTGTTTATTAGGATTATAAAACTAAACCTAAAAGGATTAGACCCCTAAAATATGACTAAAAACGACTTAAATCTGATTGGGTAAGGAAAGGACCAAAATACCCTCACTATTTTCGGGTAACTTTCCTTAACTGGACATCCTAATTTTCAGAAGGTCATATCTCACTCATCCAAACTCGAAAATTAGAAACCTCAGTGGCTTTGAAAAGATAATTCAAATATCCTTTGAGTGGTATCTTGTAGAACACCTAATTGATTTTGTGCTGGGAGTTATGATCGTTTCAAGTTGACCTAAAACTCATACTTAACTTAACTTGCAAATTTTCATATTTTTCCTATTTACAATTTAATTCTTTTTGGAACTCTTGGTAATAAATCTTGTGAACTCACCTTAATACTTAAGAAATTTTAAATATCTTGGTAAAATCTCATTCACTACGATGAAGGGTTAGAGTCTTAGTTCAAAAAATCTTTTGGGGTGTTACAGGATGTTTTTTTTTTGAGATTGTGAGAATAACTTTGAGATTATGGATTAGTCTGACTGAGTTTGGTCAATTGAAATTGTGACTGAGTTTTTATTTTACAAATGGGGATTGTGATAGTTAGAGAACAGGCGCTTATTTTTTCTACAAAATATTTCTTACTAAATTTGTGAATAAATAAAAAGAAACAAAAAAAATAAATATTGTTCTATGTGGCATTGATGTGGCCCTGACCTATCAATGACTTGGAGCGTGTTCAATACACTTGGCAAGTGAGAGTGGTATTATAATTTTAGGGTTATTCACTTTAAAAGATATTGGGGGGGGGGGGTAAATAATTACCCGTAGAGTTAAAGTACTAAAGTATATTTTGCTGCCATGTTCAGGGGATTTTGTGTAGTTTCTCGGGAAAATGCACAAGTATCCCCCTACACTATGACCAAGATATCAGAAACACACCTTAACTAAATAAAGGTACTATTACCCCCGTGAACTTATTTTTTTGTAATTTTATACACCTTTTTGCCTTACATGACGCATTCTGTGACTCCATGCAATGGAGGCGCATGGGATATATTTGAATGCCACGTAATCCAAAAAGGTGCACAAAATTACAAAAAAATACGTTCAAGGGGGTAATAGGACCTTCAAATAGTTAAGGTGTGTCTCTGCATTTCAGTAATAGTCTAGGGGGGTACTTGTGCATTTTCTTTAGTTTCTCTAAAATAATTAAAGGGATCTGAGGGATATTATTGTCTTTACATAGACTTATCACATGGTATTATATCCTATGTATTTCTAATACCTCCAAATCGAAGTTATTAGTAATACATCAATAATACCACGTAGGAGGTACAAAATAGTCTGAAGTTCCTACCAAACATAGTACTAAATAATACATTACATAATACATAAACTATTTCTTCTAATGCATCCTACCAAACTACCCCTAAGTGTATTTGTATTTACAAAAACCAATTCGAATTAGATTTATCCCCAAAATATTACTAAAATTCTCTTTAATCTGATTGGGTAAGGAAAAGACCAAAATACCCTTCATATATTCAGGTAATTTACCTTATTTGGACAACCTGACTTCAAATGAGCATATCTCCCTCATACAACCTCAAAAATAAGCAAACTCCATGACGCTGGAAAGAGGATTCCAAGACCTTTCATTTGATACCTTCTGGGTCTTCTAAATCATCATGTGCTAAAAGTCAAGGTTGTTTGAAGTTGACCCAAAATTGTGAAAAACCTATGAATGACTTCTCTTTAGTTCTTTTTGGAACTAAAGGTGCTACATCAAGCGACCTGAACACTTAAGAAAATTTCAATTCCTTTGTAAAATTTTACTCTTAACGAAGAATGGTTCGAGTCTTACCTCAAAAAAATTTTGGGGTCTTATAAGAGCAGACCGAATTTATACAGGGTGGGGTCGATTGAGAATATAAAAGAATGCTATACGGAATGGGGTAGGGCTTGAGAATTTTGTGAGATTGAGTTAACCCGCCCAGAACCCTCCCCATTGTAATTCCTATAGAAGTTGTCAAAAATGAAAATGACCGGCAAACAGTGGCAGGGCCACCATATATTTAGGGGGTTCATCCGAACCATCTTCAACGAAATATATATAGTACATGTCAAACCCCCGTCGGCTATTTCGTGTGACTATTTGTTCCGATTTTTAAACCTCTTATAAGAAATTCTGGTTCCGCCCGTGCCGACAACTCATATTCTCTTGTTTCTTATCATCTCAAAGAAGTAAGAATATAACAACAATAGAATTAATTAAACTACCATGTTCGTTTAAATTTGTTTGTCTTATTTTAATTTTTACATTATTTAAAAATAAATGCATTTTTTCATTATTGAAGACTCTTTGATTCTAACTTTTTACGTGACATATTTAAGACCACAAGATAAAAGAATATTTTCGTATATTCTACATATATTTAGTTTAGGACCACAAATTTCAAAAGTCTTCTTTATTTTTATAAAGTTAGATCAAATCAGAATAGGACATACAAAAAATTAAAATAGAAGGAGTATATCAGTAATTATCAATTAGAAAAATTCAAGTCCGTTAGCAATTAAATTGCTTCAATAATTGATTTAATATTGTTGAAGAGTATCACATAAGTATTTGACAAAATTACATTTTAAAGTAATTTTCAAAAAGTTTGATCAAATATCGATTAATATTCAAAAGAGTTCTTAAAACATATTGATAAAATACAAATTATTTATCAAAAAAAATATTTTTTTGTAACAAACTTTTAAACTAAACTAATTTAAAATAAGGTACTTTTTTTTAAAAAAAAGTTTATCCAAATAGGCTATAAATTGACTTTTAGTAATAGCAATTATATATTCCCTTATTAATTAACTCTCGATAAATATTGCACATTTATAAACTTGTCACAATATGCACTCAAGGGTGTGACATAATGGTCAATAAAGTAGTTGAGAGTCCCGAAGTCTCGGTCAAGTTTCAGCGGAGCCAAAAAATGCTAAGGGCATGTTTGAAAGGACACCATGGTAACTGGATTTGGTGTAATTACATTGTCTGTCCTGTTTATTTGGACAAGCTATTACTTGGTTAGCAGGTAATTGGTGTTATTGGCATGGGGTATCACTCTCAAATTCACAACCGTGAGTTCATGGTAATTGTGTAATTTCTATCTACTTACTTTTTTTTATTTCTATTTTTTATTTTTTGTTTTAATTTTTTACTTCTATTATTTTAAGATATTTTTTAATTTTTATTATTATAAAAAATTATAAAACTTTATTTTTATTTTATATAATTAAATTTCATTTTCTTCTTGTTCTCAACCTTACTTCATGTGATTCTATGCAATTTTCGTATTGTCTATTTTATGTCATGCTTAATTTCTCATTAGAATAATTATGTTAGTATTCTAATTTTTAAATTAAAATAGAATATATTGTAAGTAGGTTATAGAGTTATACATTTTTTAAATAAATAAATCGTATTTATGTATGATATGTTGTAATTTGCGATAAGATTATTATGTTAAATCTTTTTCTTTGAATTTAAAACTTATGTTATATTTTTAGTATCATTTGTTTAAGTAATGTTAAATTCACATTGAAAGTTATTTTTAATTAGACTTGATAGATTATCATTTTTCAAACATATAACAATATATGACATTTTATTTATAGATTAATATTTTTTATCAAACATGCATTTCAAGATGTTAGTGGATACTTCATACTTTTAGTTTTTTTGACCAATTCAATTTAAATGTTTTAATTTGAAAAAAAGTATAAATTGATTATTGTTTTCATAATATTAGTTATGAACATATGTTTATCAATTAATATAATTTTTTTAAAAAATATATATCTTAAACATTTAATTTAATACCAGTTATATAGTTTGTTATTTGTGTAGTAAATTTTTAAAGAAATAATTTATATTTTTTAAATTTAATATAATATTATGATTGTAATTGTGCATCCAAACATAACATGTGTAATTACACTGTGACATCCAAGCATGATATGTGTCTTAATGTTTTCTTACCCTCCATGCTAGACTATAATAAAATATATTAGTTAAATATTTTCAAGAACTAACTACAAAAAAATGAAATATCATAAGTATTTATACACATAAATAAATAAGAAAATTCACCATAACAATTAAATTTCAAGCCAAATATTGCAATGGAAACTAATCTTTTCTTTCATATTGAACATTGTAGTAGTAAATTAATATTGAATTGATACTCAAAATATGAGTTTTGTGGTAAATGAATCTGGAAATTTTATATATAAATGAAATTCAACAATTAGTGATTAACTATTTTGAATACAATGATGATTCATTAATTATGTACCAAAATCCTTCAATTCATTTATAGTAACTATATAAAAATATTCACTTTCTCAAACCATAAAGAAATATATCACTTATATATTTTATATACATTGAAATTTGTTATTAGCCAATTTTTAATATAAAGATGATTCGTTAATTATGTACCAAAATTCTTCAATTCATTTGTCGTAACTAAATCAAAATATTCACTTTTTTAAATTATAAAGAAATCTATCACTCATTATTTTATATATATATATATAAATATAT
>NC_028646.1:23153721-23236455 GCF_001406875.1 Solanum pennellii
ACATCAAAATTTTCACTTTCTCAAATTAAAAAGAAATCTATCACTTAACTTGAAAAGGAAAATGTATCAAGTATACTAACAATTTTGAATATAGACAGATCATCCACTAAGATTGATATTCATACAATTTAGAATGACATTTAATATAATAAAAAATTAACTTGATAGTTGATGCTTTAAAAAAATCTGCAGTGAAAATCAAATTTTCAACATATATTTAAAAATAAATAAATCTAATGTTTAAGTTAAATTATATATATTTTAGGAAAAGAGTCATATTTGCTCTTGTACTCTTTGAAAATGGTCAAATTAACCCTTCGTCGTACTTTGTAAATATATTTGCTCCTGCCATCAAATTTTAGGTACATATTACCGTAGATTTAAAATAGGTAAATTACTTTATATACTAAATGAAATTTATCAATTAATGATTAAGTTTTCTTACCTATTTTTATTTAAAGTATTCTTATCACATTTTCTTACTGTAAAACTCAGATTCGAGTATCAATTCAATATAAATGTTCTACTATAATTTTCATCGTGAAAAAAAAAATTACCATCCATTACAATATTTGTCTTGAAAATTTTAATTGAATAATTTTCCAATATATGTGTATAAATAGTCCTGAAAGATTTTTGTATGTAGTTAAAAACCCATCAAATTATATTTAGAACACTTAATCATTAATTGATAAATTTCATTTAGAATATTAAATAATTTACCTATTTTAAATTAAAATTTCAGATTTACTTACCGTAAAGCTCAAATTTGAGTATTAAGTCAATAAAAATGTTCTACTATAATTTTCATTATGAAAAAAATATTACTTTCCATTGCAATATTTGACTTGAACATTAATTATCATGGTGAATAATTTTCCAATTTGTGTGTATAAATAATCTTGAAAGAATTTTTTATTTAGTTACTGACCCATCAAATTATATTTGGAACAAATAATCATTAGTTGATAAATTTCATTTAGTATATTAAATAAATAATTTACCTATTTTAATTAAAAGTTCAGATCTACTTACCATAAAGCTCAAATTTGAGTATTAATTCAATAAAAATGTTCTACTATAATTTTCATTATGAAAAAAAAATTACATTCCATTGCAATATTTGACTTGAAATTTAATTATCATGGTGAATAGTTTTCCAATTTATGTTTATAAATAGTCATGATATTTCATTTCTTTGTAAGTCACCTTTGTTGAAAACAATTGATCAACATATTCTATTGTATTCTAGAATGGAGGGTAAGAAAACAGCTGGCCGCCAAAAAATTCCATTAGAGAAAATAGAAAAAGAAGCTGCGCGATATGCCTCATTTTCTAAACGTCATTCAGGTTATACAAAAAAGCAAGTGAACTCGTTCGAGAATGTGATGTCGATCGTGGAACATTTATTTCTTCTCAAACCGGTAAACCCTATTCATTTGTTCATCCGACTGCTAATGTATTGATCGCTATCATTTTACACATCCCACAACAATAGATCTAAGTGCACAATTCGCTGTTGTAGAGGCACGCAACAAAGTTATTCAAATGAATGATAGGCTAATTGACTTTGATGCAAGGGAAAAAGCTGCAAAGAGAAGAGTACGAATGATGGATCAAATGAACGAGGCTAGAGTTAGAGGTTGGTGGGAGGCCATTGACCATTTCAATGCTAAGGAAATAACCAAGTCCAAAGAATGGTTAAATACTATTGTGGTTTTGTTAAATGTCCAATTGAAGCAACTAGAAAATGGAGCTTCATCCTCCGCACAATCCCCACTAGAGGATGCAAGTAATTGATCTATTGTTTCACTAATATCATAGAATAATCTCTTATCGAAGCCTATGCATCAAAATGAAAACTTAAATTCATATTATTATGTGTGCTTTATCTTTTAGAATTTTGTTATTTTGTTTCAATAATGCTACGTACTACATGTACTTTGCAATGATTTTTATTAAAATTATTTTGCCTATTAGTGTTTTTTGTCACCTAGATGTTAGATCTCTTAACATTCTATTATGCATTTAAATTATACGCACGACAACATATCTTATTTTAAATGTGTTCTTTTTAAACTGGTAACTTTGATATGATTCTGCAGATATTTGATACCCAAACCCCCATACCTTTCCTATCCTTGTTTCCCTACCATATGAACTTCCTTGATTATGTCTGACCCCTACTGGAATGGGAAATAAAGACATAATGTAAGTGAGCATAGATTCTAGGACTGAGTTAATTAGAGTAACACTTCATAAATAAGAATAAACTCTTTCTCCAATAAATATTCAACTGAGATTCCTTCAAAAAGGACCAATATTACTGTTAGATATGCGAGTTCTTCTTCCCCACAAAAGATGGGTGCGTCATCTGCATATTGAAAATGATTCACCTCAAAACTTTTTCTTCCATCATTGGCCACATCAAAACCTCTCAACCAGCCATTTGTGTTAGCTGTCTTGAGCATGTTGTTTAGTCCCTCCATCACTCGCAAAAACAGGAAAGGGGAGGGAGGATCCCCTTGCCTGAGGCCCCTTTAAGCTCCAAAGAATCTTGTTGGTGCACCATTAATCAAAACAGAGAATTTTAGCATAGATATACAAAATTTTATCCACGTGATCCACTTAATCCCAAATCCCATCTTTTTCGGACATTCAACAAGTATCCCGAGTTAACATGGTCATAAGCTTTACCAATGTCAAGCTTACACAATATTCCTACTTTCTTCTGTTTCATTTGTCACTAGGACTGCATGCATAATTTTTCTATCTTTAATAAATGTCTTTTGATGAGAATCAACCAATTTTTCCATCACCCCTTTCAATCTCTCTGTTAGTCTTTTGGAGAAGATTTATAGATGCTTTCTATTAGGCTTATAGGTCTGAAATCTCTCAACTCAGTGACACCTTTCTTCTTGGGAATGAGAGAAATGAATGTATCATTGAAGCTTCTTTCCAACACTTCTTGCTCATGGAAATTTTGGAATGCCTTCATTATGTCATGTTTTACAATCTCCAGCATTTTAATGTAAAAACCCATGGTGAAACCATCAGGTCCTAGGGTTTTATCCATTGCACATAGCTTAAGACATCTCAATACTTCATCTTCTTCTAAGTTCCTCTGTAAAATTTTTTTTATAGGATAGTTTGTGATAATGCTAGTTGGTTTCCATGGGAAGTTTCTGTGTAATGTCTCTGATAAAAATCAATTACCTTTTCTTCACTTTTGTTTATAGTTTTGTGATGTCACCTTCTACCTCTTATTGATCAATGTTATTGTACCTTTTGTGGGCATTTGCAATTGTGTGGAAATACTTGGTGTTTCTGTCCGTGTCTTTCAACCATAGGGTTCTTAATCTGTGTCTCCAATCAATTTCTTCTTTTTTTATTAGATTCTCATATTTCAATTGCACCTCACCTTTCCTTTTGGATTCTTCTTGTGATAAAGTCCTGGTTGTAACCACATAATCAAAATCTGCCAACTTATCTAACAATTTCTTTCTTTGTAAGCCTAAATTTCCTTAACTTCTTTGATCCATTCCTTAAGTTTATTTTTAAGGGCTTTCATTTTGCAAGCCAATACATACTCATGTCTCCCCCCAAAATGTAATTTGTTCCACCAGTCTACTATATCTGTGAGCCATAAGTATCTAGCCACTTCAAACTTGAAATACCTTTCATTTATGTTCCAGGTCCCACTTTGTAGAGCTACTGTTACATGATCTAAAATAGTCCTTTGAAGTGGTATTACTTTCAAATTGTTGAAGCTTTCATTCTTTTGTAAACATGATTCTATCTATTCTACAAGCTACTTCATAGTTGTCCCCTTTGTACCTGATGGATGTTGCATTTTCCATTTTAAGATCAAGTAGAACCATATCTTCAATGAAATTTGAAAATGGGATTTACTATGTTTCCATGGTCGACAAAATAGAGCTACTGAGACGTGATACGAGGTTATTCTTTGGAATGCAGTTTCATGTTGTTAAATTGATCACTCCAGCCAGAAGTGAAAAGTATCCGGTCTTTTTTGGATGTTATATGTGTATCTCCCTTGAACCGTGTGTGCTAACCACCTTCAAGTGGCAAATCTATAAGTTCTAGGCCTCAATAGATCAGAGAACTCAATTATTGCAGAAGATCTTTGACACTTTCTTTTTTCTGAGGAGAACTTGCACATATTAAAATCTCCACAAATTGCCCAAGGCCTGTCCATTAATCCTCTGACCGTTCCTAATTCATTCTGCACCTCCCTCCTTTCCACCTTACAGTTTGGTGCACAGAACATGAGATGTGGCAGTTGAAATTTTGAAGTAAAGCCTCAAAACTATATGTTAGAGTATAAACACCAACTTGCTGTATCTCTCGCTTCCACACCCTGCTATCCCAAAACATAATTATTCCCCCCTATAGTTCCACTTTCCTCAAGACATGCAAATCTGATCCATCCTCGTCCCCATATTATTTTAATGTTATCATGTTAACCGCCTATGTAATTTTGTTTCATGTAGGCATATAATATCAGCCTTCCATTTATCTATGTAGTTCCTCCCCAGCCTTTTTTCCCCACATCATTTAACCCCCTTCCAATTTTGATGAGACAATTTGTATTTGACCAATTAATTTTTTTAAAACGTTTGAATAACAATTAATATTTGACCTAACATTTTTAAAGTACTTGAAGTGTATTTTTCTCAAATACTAATGTGGAACTCTTCAACAATATTGAAACAATGTTGAAGATAACGCATCAAATGTTTAAATTTAATTGTTAACGAATTTGAATCATTTTGATTGTTAATAGTATTCCCTTAGTCCCGTTTTACGTGGCACCATTTCCATTTTGGTAAGTCCCAAAAAGAATGTCACTTTTCCTTATATAGTAATTACTTAAAGGTACAATTCCTCTTTTACCCTTATTGATTCCATTTAATTTTAAAGATAATACTCAAATACATTTCTGAGGAGAGAGAAAAATAAATTAACTTTTTGATTTTTTAGGGCAATTTGGTAAATATTTGAAAGTCTTCAATTATTTCTTGAAATCCGTGCCCAGTCAAATGTTGCCACATAAAATGGGACGGAGGATGTAATATACTCTTTCTTTTTAATTTGTTTGTCTAGTCTTGTGAACTTTAAAAAAGTAAAAAAAAAAGTTTTAATCTTTTGACACTACAATAAAAATAACTTTTAGCGGCAATAAATATGCACATTTACTAGGAGTGCTAAAGGTTTTACCAACATTAGTTAATTGTCATTGGATCCAATGTCGCTATAGGCTTTAGAGACATTACATAAAGTGATATACTTGCCTCTAAAAAGACATATTTAGCGGCAATTAAGCTATTGCTGTTAATTGATTGCCTCTAAATAACACTTTTTGTATAGTGTGTTTTAAACTTCCTACTTTCTTCTGCTTCATTCTCGAGCCTACAGTTTCATTTGCCACAAGGAATGCATTTATAATTTGTCTACCTTTAATAAATACCATTTGATGAGAATCTACCTATTTTTCAATCAGCCCTTTCAATCTCTCTGTTCGGACTGGAGAAGAATTTTATAATAGTGATACCTTTATTCTTGGGAATGAGAGCATTGAAAGTAGCATTGAAGCTTCTTTCCAACATTTCTTGCTCATGGAAATCTTGGAATTCCTTTATTATGTCATGTTTTACATTCTCCCAGCATTTAATGTAAAACCCAATGCTGAACCATCAGGTCCTGGGGTTTTATCCGTTACACATAACTTAAGACATCTCAATATTTCATCTTTCTCAAAGTTCCTTTATAAACTACCTTTCTCCTTTAATGAAATAACTGGACAATTAGGATATTTATAGTTGGTCTCCATTGGAAAGTTTCTGTGTAAAGTCTTTGATAAAAATAAATTACGTTGTATCTTGTGTGATCTCACCTTCTACCTCCAATTGATAAATATTACTGTACATTTTGTGGCATTTGCAAATCTGTGGAAATACTTGGTGTTTTTGTCCGCCTCTTCAACCATAGGGTTCTTGATCTTTGTC
The DNA here is from genome assembly GCF_001406875.1 of Solanum pennellii. Lineage (NCBI taxonomy): Eukaryota > Viridiplantae > Streptophyta > Magnoliopsida > Solanales > Solanaceae > Solanum > Solanum pennellii. Next base: position 23,159,751 of record NC_028646.1, read on the forward strand.
ACAAAGCAATTTCATTTTTTTTAATTAGATTCACACATTCCAGTAGCACCTCACCTTTCTTTTTGGATTCTTCTTTTGATAAAGGCCTGGTTGTAACCACAGAATCAAAATCTGCCAACATCTCTAACAATTTCCTTCTTTGTAAGCTAAGTTTTCTTGAACTTCTCAGCTCCATTCCTTAAGTTTATTCTTAACGTCTTTCATTTTGCAATACAATACATAGTCAGGTATCCCTCAAAATGTAATTTGTTCCACTAGTTGTTCATTCTAACGGTGAGCCCCTCAGTATCTAGCCACTACAAACGTGAAATACCTTTTATTTTTGTTCCAGGTCCCACTTTGTAGGGCTAATGGAACATGATCTGAAATAATCCTTTGAAGTGGTATTACTTTCAAGTCGTTGAAGCTTTCATCCCATTCTTTTGTCTATTCTGGGAGCTACTACACGTGTTCCCTTTATATGAGATAAATGTTGCATTTTCCATTTGAAGATCAATTAGCCCCATATTTTCAATCAAAAATGAAAATTTCTTCATCCCTATTGTTATTCTCAGACAACTCTTTTTTCTGAGGCAAACCTACTAACTTTATAATTAATACAAACAATCCAAGGCCCTTGAAACAAACCTTTGACATTACGAATCTTTTCCCATACTGATCTTCTTTCAATGTAGCAATTTGGTGCGTACACTCCAATCATATGACAAGAGAAGCTTTGGAGTTAAGCTTCAAACCGTCAAGTTAGGTTGTATGAACCAATCTCGAGAGCTTCTACCTACCGTATTTTGCTATCCCACATAATCAATATACCTCCTCTTGTTCCACTAGCCTCCAAGTACTCATATTTGATCTATCTATTTCCCCAAATTTTGTGTACTAACTCTTGTTATGTCCCCCTCCAACTTTGTTTATTGGAAACAATAAATGTCTGCTTTCCAATCAAGCACCATACTTGTAAGAAGTCTCCTTTTGTCTCTACAATTCAATCCCCTCACATTCTACGAAATTAGTTTGAATAGCATCAAGAACTATTGTGGTTAGGTTTCCCATGGCCCTGTTTCAGCCGCTTTATAATTTTACATCAAAGGCCACCAAATTTTTGAGTTCCTGGGCACCTTTGATTCTGGTCTTCCTGAATATTGCATCATGCATCAGTCTACTTTTCTTTTACTATATTAATTCCAGATCTCTTTGTGTCCTTTAAAGTTTGGCCCCAAGAATTTCCCTAATTTCACCATGTTTTGTTTAGCCCATAGTGAAGCATTCTTCTCTTTGTCTTTTATCAATAGCTGTGTTTGAATGCAAAGAGGCTCGACATCCTCCACTTACCAATTTTCTATTGCTTCTACAAAATTTTGACTATTAACTATGTAGTCCCTTCTGTAATTTTGTTAGCTTTTCTCACTTAATTGTAAAGATGTTTTGACCTCTTTGATAGCTGCGAAGTTTCTCCCTCAGTTTCCATTGTTGTCCCCTTACCTTATCCTTTGTTCTCATATCTGCTATCTGTGTATCCACTGGAGCAGTTTGCTCTTGTTGGATGCTAAGAGAGACTTCATAGAAGTAATCTTTTATTGAGGAAATGGACCCAAATTTTTTTAAATTGTTGTAAATGTAGTGGGTCGCTGGGTCCGGCCCAATTAATTTTTTATTTGCTGGGTCTAGAGTGTATTGTTCCTTGGACCTTTTCTCATTAAAACCCTGCACATGTTGTGCATATTACTTTGACTGTTCTTTACCTCTTGTTGGCAACTCCGAACAACCCACATGCACTGTGTCAACAAGATCCCTAAAAGCATGGGATATTGGTATTTTATTACAAAGCAAACTCTTCTTTGTCCGCTGGGTTGGATAATTCCATCCATCATCTTCTCCAGTGCTACCTCCGACAGACTTCCACAAAATTTCGAATCGAGGTTTTGACCCTGACTTGATCGAGATATAAAACCTGATGCCATTTTGTGAAATTGCTATTTCTTTCAGGATACTCTTCCCTTTATGCACGACCAGTGGCCCACTTCATGTGGCTCCTGAGCTTTGTTTCTTTCTCTGTTGCCAACTATCCCCCACACACCTCCAATTTACTAGAAAACTTTGTGTGACCACAACTATAGTGGTATTCCAACAGCTCTAATCCAGGTTTCCTTTGGACTTCTAGAGATAGATGCACACCCCTCTGTAGAGCTCTACTATTTGAGATTGAGTTTTTTCTTTCTGCCAGTACCATTGATATTGTATGATCTGGTCCGCCACGATTTTGGGGAATTCAAACAGATAATTTCTATTGTTCATCTAGTAGATATTTACCCTAAAGGTGTTTTTCCAGGCGGTTGACGACCATCTCCTTATCTCACTCAATGTAGGTCCCTCCTTGCTTTCATCTTCCAAGCCCCCAACCAGACATCTGTTTAGCATCCATGCTTCTTCAGCTTCTGGTTTAATTGAAATTTCTTTAACTGCCTTAGCAACGGGGTAGTTGACATCAGTTAACTTTGTTGGGCCTACCATTTCCTATAAGTTATAGGCCTCAATAGTATCAAATAACTCAACCGTGGCAGAAGATCTTTCACAGTTTCTTTTTTCCTAGGAGAACCTGCACAGAATAAAATCTCCACAAAAGTGCCCAAGGCCCCTCCATTAATCCTCTGACCATTCCTAATTCATTCCGCACCTCCCTCCTTTCCACCTTATAATTTGGTGCATAGACCCTGAGATGTGGCAATTGAAATTTTGAAGTAAAGCCTCCAAACTGCATGTTAGAGTATAAGCACCAACTTGTAGTATCTCCCCCTTCCACACCCTTCTATCCCATAACATAATGATTCCCCCTATAGTTCCTTTTGCCTCAAGACATGCAAATCTGATCCATCTTCCTCCCTATATTTGTTTAATGCTATCATGTAATCCCCCTATATAATTTTGTTTCGTCTAGGCATATGATCTCAGCCTTCCATTGGTCTATGTAGTTCCTCACAACCCTTCTTTTCCCCACATCATTTGATCCCCTTAAATTTTTGATGAGAAACAATTTTTATTTGACCAATTAGTTTTTTTATAACTTTTGAATAACAATTAATATTTGACCTAAAATTTTTAAAGTACTTTGAGGTGTATTTTTCTCAAATACTAATGTGGAACTCTTCAACAATTGTAAAACAATGTTGAAGATAACACATCAAATGTTTAAAGCTTGTGGCACTACAATAAAAAAAAACTTTTAGAGGCAATAAATATATACATTTACAAGGAGTGTTAAAATTTTTACCAACATTAATTAATTGTCATTGGATCCAATGTCACTATAGACTTTATGGACATTACATAATGTGCTACTTGCCTCTAAAAAGACATATTTAGCGGCAATTAATTTATTGTGTTTAATTAGTTGCTAAAGATCATTTTTGGCATAGACTGCTCTTAAACTTAATATATATAGGAATGTACTAAATGTTCTTCAATCTTGTGGTCTTATGCATGTCACACGAAAAGTTATAATTAAAGAGTTCCAAATAAAGAAAAGAGGCATTCCCCATTAAACATAGTGAAAATAAAAGTTAAGACAAACAAATAGAAACATTTGGAGTATTATCAATTGATAATACTAACTTAAAAAAAACTTCCGACAAACATTATATGTAAATATGAGAACAAAACAAATTCTTAATATATAAATAATTAATTTAGAGTCCAACCTTTGTAAAGTCAATTTGAGATGATCATACTTGCAGAAAAATAGTGCTTTGGAAAACAAAGAGAAAGAGACCCGAATCCCATGAGGTCTCATGAACTACTACAAAAAATAAATGTTTTTTACAACTGGTGAGTGACGACCTATTCTCGCAGAGAACGGTTAATCAAATTTCTATAATGATTTCTTTATGTTTGAAATGATAGAAAATATGATGTGAAATTTTTTTGATTGCTCAGTTTTGAGGGTATCATGATCAATGCAATTAACCAACCTGATGAACTGAATCGATGATATGTTTATTTTAATATGTCAAATTCATGAATTAGACTTTGCCAATTCATTCAGTTGACTAACTCAAATGTTCTTTTTAATTGTTGAAGATCCACTCCAAATCCTGATGAAGAGGTACTAAATTTTACACATTTTTTACTGATCTATGGAGTTTCATCTGCCCTTAACATGACACTTTCATTTTGCAGCATTTGATGCTGAGTCTCTCCCAATCAAAAGCTTAAAGAGGAATGATTGAAAGGATTTCTATGTATGACACTCTACTTTTCTCTAGTTCTTTTCTTTTGAATTATTTCGTTGTTGTGTGGTATTTTTCTATGTTATTGAATAATTCTTCTTATTTTTGTTGGATATTTTACGATGCTGATGATTGGACTACGTGCTTTAGTGTTGAGGTAAGGTTTCTAGTGTTGATTGTGTATACTTAAACTCGTAATTATTAGCCTATATTTATTATTACTAAAACTTGTAACTTAATATATTTTTAATGTATTTTCATAACAGGTTCATAAGGAGAGGCTTAATTAGCTCCCAAAAACACTAATTTAAGCACATGTTAAAAGAAGGTTGAAGAGTTCGTCACTGGTGTAAGCAGCCTCATCTCATTGTTGACAACAAAATTCCTCATGATTCAAAGTGGTTTCCTCAAATTGGTGAATGGATCTTCACTAGTATGTATCCTTATGAATTTGTATCTATTTTTTCAGTTCTTTGATTGATTGTGTTGAGTTGTGAAATTGTATTAGTTGTATGTATGTGAACTTACAGATAGATGCTGATAGAGGTGATGTAGAATTTGGATTTTAGTTGATAAGCTTCGGTAGCCAGTTTGGTCAAGCTTTTAGAATCGATTCATTTTGTGAATTGTTACCTAAAAGAAGTACTTTTGGTGAGAAATTGAAGGTAAGTTCCGGCTCACGGCTCATGTAATAAGCTACCCGCCAACTAATTAGAAGTGTAGACCAATTTCAGAACCGAGTTTTACCAACGTGTTAAAGTGTGGGTGCACGTGTACCCATTAACACATGCATATACTTTATTAAGGATCATATAATTAAATGTGCACTCTTAAACACATAAGTTGAGTTAATGCATTGGTCCAATACTGTTCATTGAGCTTTATCGCAACTCACAAGCACAATATGCTGAGTTCGATTCTTATTGTTACATTTTCTCTTTTTGTTTTGAAATTTCTTTCTAAAGACTTATTAAAAACCTCAATGCGAGATTTGAACTAGCAACCTCAAGTGTACACTGAGGTCAAGACCATCCACCATAAGGTGAACTCAGTTAGCTTCTAAAAAATGAGTTTTGCAACTCTCCATAAGCACTTACTTTATCCCAAAAGTTTGACCAAATACATTAATTGATTCTCTAACAATACATTTATGTATCAATATATGATACTTTTGAAATGACTGAGTGAAATAAGAGAAAATTGGGGCACTTGGGTGATAGGACGTAAATGTTACTTTACTTAATGTGTTGGCAAGGGTATTTAGTTAATAAGCATCTATAGTCGGTTTGGTCAAGGTTTAAAATCTGTTCATTTTGACAACAAGTTTTCTGAAAGAGGATTTGGTGAGAAGACAGAAGTTATGTTCCCTCTCATGACCCATGTTACAAGCTACGCCAAGTAAAAAATTTTGAACAGTTAGTTCATAAGGACTAAATGTATAACCATTCATCAACAGTTGCTTCTCAGATTGGGTAAAAAAAATGTAAACCTATAGCTGCAGAAGTAGGAATAATGGCACAGGAAATGACATTTTTTGTTATAAAGTACCAATTGTATTTGATCAATAAATTTAAAAAGCACTTTTCAATAGATATTTTGTTTTACTCTGTGCGCACCCGAAGGGTAGCGGCTTCTTGTTTCCTTTTTCAAAAAAAATATAATAGCTATTTTGTTTGACCAAGCTCTTCAAAAGTTCTTCTATGTGTATTTATATTATAAGTGCTTTTGAATAACTACCTCTAGGAAAAAAACTGCTCTTTTTAGCTTTCGAAAAACAACTTATGTTACTCTCCATAATCACTTATTTTCTTCCAAAGTTTCCCTACAATAGAACTTCCGTGATTTTTTCAAATCTGTCTGACCCCTACTGGATATGGGACATAAAGACATCATGTAATTAGGCATAGCATCTAGGACTGAGTTAATTAGAGTAACTCTTCCTCCAAGAGACAAGTATTGCCTCTTCCATCTAGCGAGTTTCTTTTCATACTTTTCTATTACACTGCTCCATATCTCTTTAGACATTCATTTAGAACCCAACGACATCCCAAGGTAGTAGTTGGGAGAACCCCAACTTTTCCACCTAGGATTATGTTTATGGCCTCCATGTTATGCACTTCATTAATGGGATAAAGAAAACACTTTCTCCAATTAATATGCAACTCAGAGATTCCTTCAAACAAAAATAATATTACTGTTAGATATATGAGTTGTTCTTCTTCTGCCCCACAAAAGATGAGTGTGTCATCTGCATATTGAAAATGAGTCACCTCTGAACTTTACCTTCCATCGTTGGCCACATCAAAACCTCTCAACCAGCCATTTGTGTTAGATGTGTTGAGCATGTTGTTAAATCCCTCTATCAGTCGCAAAAACAAGAAAGGGGACAGAGGATTCTCTTGCTTGAGGCCCCTTTTTCCTGGAGGTAGTTATTCAAAAACACTTATAAGGTTAATACATGTAGAAGAAAATTTGAAGATCTTGGTCAAATTAAGTAGCTAATATTTTTATTATGATAAAAGAAACACGCAGCCGCTACCCATCAGGTGCGCACAAAGTAAAACAAAATAGCTATTGAAAAGTTCTTTTTAAATTTATTGATCAAATACAATTGGTAATTTACAACAACAATGTCATTTCCGGTGCAATTATTCCTACTTCGGCACCTATAGGTTAACTTTTTTTTACCCAATCCGAGAAGCAACATCCGTTGATGAATGGTTATACAATTAGTCCTTATGAACAAATTGTTCAACATTTTTACGTTGCATAGCTTCTTTTATGGGTTGTGAGAGGGAACTTAACTTATGTCTTATCACCTAAAGCACTTTCTGAAAACTTGTTTCTTAAATTAACAGATTTTAAACCTTGACTAAACTGATAATAAATGCTTATCAAACTTAATACCCTTGCCAACACATTAAGTAAAGTAACTTTTACGTCCTTTCATCCAAGTAACCCAATTTTCTCTTATTTCACTCTATTTCAAAAGTATCATATATTGATATCATAAATGTATTTTTAGAGAATCAATTACTGTTTTTGGTTAAACTTTTGGGACAAAGTGAGTGCTTATGGAGAGTATCATAAGTAATTTTTTAGAAGCTAACATAGTTCACCTTATGGTGGATGGTCTTAACCTCAGCGTACACTTCGAGGTTGCTAGTTCAAATCTTGATTGAGGTTTTTAAGAAGTCTTTCATAATAAAAAAGACCAAAAAAAAAGAGAAACTGCAACAGCCAGAATCGAACTCAACACACTGTGCTTGTGAGTTGCGAAGAAGTGCAATGAACAATGTTACACCAATGCATCAACTCAAATTATGTGTTTAAGAGTGCACATTCAATTATATGATCCTTAATTAAGTATATACATGTGTTAACGGGTACGTGCACCCACTCTTTCACACGTGGGTAAAGCTCGGTTATAAATTAATTGGTCTACACTTCTCATTACTTGGCAGGTAGCTTGTTACATGAGTTGTGAGCAGGAACTTACCTTCCATTTCTCACCAAAAGTACTTATTTGAGGTAACACTTCACAAAATGAATCGATTTTAAATGCTTGACCAAACTTGCTACCGAAGCTTATCAACTAAAATCCAACTCCTACATCACCTCTATCAGCATCTATCAGTAAGTTCACATACATACAACTAATGCAATTTCATAAGTGAGCACAATCGATCAAAGAATTGAAAAAACATATACAAATTCATAAAGATACATACTTGTGCATATCCAATCGCCAATTCCAGGAAACCACTTTGAATCATGAGGAGTTTTGTTGTCAACAAGGAGACGGGGCTGCTTACACCTATTGCAGAAACATCTTAATGCATATTTCTTGTTACCGCAACTACTACACTTCCAATATCCTTATCGTCCCATTCCTCTAACTCTCTCTGTATGTTATCTTCTTCGTCTCTCTGACGAGAGAGAGGGAGAATCTTACCGTTAAGTTTAAACTCTTACAGTACCTCAAAGAATGATTTATTGCCCTATTTTTTTTGGCTACTGATGGGCTGGGGATTGGGGAATATCACGTGACTCAAGCATTTGGAAAAAATTACACTCTTACAAATAATAACATGAGAAAATACTTAGGTCACTTAGATCAATATGATCTGCATATATTTATGAAAAAAAGGTTCAAAATATAGTTCAACAATAGAAGTATTACATTGTGCTTCGTCAACGTTTCAAAAGTCCTTCAATGAAAACAACCCTGATTTTTTAAGCTTCTATGAGGATTAGGATTGCAATATATTGGACGGGCGAAGCAATTTACAACTAGATAGAATGGATGGGAGCGAATCAATCTCTAATACATAATTGTTAATGTATTACTACATTCTACATTTAAGAAACTCTAGTAGATAACTAGCTTTACAATAGTGAACATTTAAATATGTATCTACATGGGATGTGTCACGACCAAAAATGAGTGGTGAGTGGCACCCACACTTAACCTCTGAATTGGGCAAACCAAGGAATCCAAACCCCAATATATGCCAATAATTCAACTTGGAATAACAAAAATAATGTGAAAGATCAAAAACTTATTAAAGTATCATTTCCCAAAACATGAAAGTCATCACATCAAGGATATCTAATCTCCATATACTAAGTCTAAGAATATCAAATACGCCAAAATAAAAAAATAAAATTGCATGTGTCCGAAAATACAGGACATTATGTCATGACAGAGAGAATCTAACATGAGCTGGAACGAATACCTAACCCTGGAACCTAATATGCAGGAGAATGGCTAGAGCTAAGGGCAAATCAAATTCATTGGTACACTCCCTGCACTCCGTAAAAGGAAAACAAAGAAAAATACAAGTAGTGATTAGTACGGGGAAACATGTACTAAGTAGGTATCATCGGCCAACCCAAAATAGAAACTAATATATAATGAATAATGGTTTGAACTCAACTATAGCACTTAAAAGGTGATAAGCAACAAACAACATGAACTAGTGTCAACAACACTAAAGTAAGTAGGTATTAATTAAACAATATTAAGAACATCCATGAGGACTCATGCCTCCAACCAAACAATTTGGGGAATTGAGTTCTTTGAGATTGAGTACATTCTGTTAATTTAATATGTTTTTCCTTTGATATTATTGTGTCGGAACGTGACACTCCGATCCAATTATACCGTGTCGGAATGTGACACCCCAATCTAAGAATATTCTGTTGGAACTTAACACTCCGATCCAAAAATATCATGTCGGAACGTGACACTCTGACCCAATTATACTATTAATTTATCATTTATTATCACCACTTTCAATTCATTGATAATATTTCATCAAACCTTCTTTATTCAAGGTATCACTTTGATAAAGAGGGTTCAAGAATATAAATTGCAGGGTCTCAAGATTTCAGACCAATCACAAACCACACAACCAAGCCACACAACCACACAATCGAGTACATAGAATACTTCACAATATCATTCAATACATATCAAACACTATTAAGGGTTTACTATCAAATAATATAAATCATAACCTACCTCCACTGAAGAACCGAAGTCAAGCAACTATTTCTCCAATGCTTTTCCTTTATCCTCAATGCCTCCGAACTTTTAATTATCATTAAGTCATTATTATCCAAGAAAACTATTCCTCAAATCCATAAGGGATCACACATCACTAAAGTTATTGGAACTGCACAATTTAATCAAGGAAATCATTTTTCCTTCAACCCATAGTACTGTTAACATAACCCAAATAATTTTATAATTAAATTACAGTAATTTTAACCCAATTATTTTCAAACTCACATTTAATAATATGTTATTATGTTGCTTAGAAACTAAAATTTTGACAGATATGATTCGTATATGTAGTGATATATCTATCTACCAACCAATCACATTAGTTGCTCTAACTATTAATAACAATTGATTCAAACTTCAAGAAGAAATATAAGTGCGTTCAATTTTAAGCCAAATTTCCTTTTCTTAAAAACCAAAATCATTACTTGAATTGGCCATTCTCCATTGCCGCTTGTGCCAAATTTCCTTTTCTTAATCACTCAATTATTAGTAAATCTTAATTATTCAAATACCAATTATAAAAGAGGTAAAAATGACCCCCTCACTAATTTTAATGTTACCTCCTATATCCACCAATTAAACTAATATTAATGTTACCCCACTAATTTTATAATTCCAATTACAAATAGTCCCAAAATATCCATTTAGAACCAATTGGAAAGTATTTTATGAAATAAAAATCTCTAGTATTCTAAACAACCAAATGAGTCATTACATTAGATACCAATTTACTCATCATTCATCCTCGAACGATTAAAAAAAGGCAAGGATAAGAAAAGGTAGATGTCTCAATGTTTATTCCAAAATATTAGTACCCACTATCTCATCTCAAAAGTATCAAACCAACCAACTAGAGATCTAAACCTCCCCTCGTAGAATGTCCCTATTGGGGCCATCTCAATAATCTAATGATAACTTTTGTTGTATGTAATCTTAACTGAAAACAAAACTATTCGCAAAAGGACTCTTCAACTGACAAGTTCATCCACTAGACCTTGACAAATCCATAAAGATAAATATTTTCTAACATAACCATGATAAAATCCTTAAGCAATATTGGTTTCAACCAGGAGTGAACCTGAACCGACCACCACATACTCGTAATCATTAACCATCACAAACCTTATCAAGATTACATCTCCACAACGTAATATTTCCTCGACCTTAAGCTATAAATATATGTTCAGAGATCAGAAGAATAAAACTCATCTTATTCAAAGATGGAAATGATCAAGCAACCACCATCGAGTGATACATTCAAGCATAGAAAACCTCCAACAACATTGTCAAAATGCGAGATTAGTAGTTATTATAGACAAATCTTAAGAATGACAAAATTAGACCAATGGTCCACACATTCAATCACATAGCCGAAACATGATACCAATGATGATATAAAACTTATGTCTATCAAACAAGTGTTAGTTTTTCATGTTAGCTCTCGTATAAATTCACATAAGAAAAGTTGTGCATGCAGAATCACTAGTATACATCAACTATCCCAACCAACGCCAAATCTTTCACAACTGAAATGAACAATTCTAATCAAGGATGCACATTACCTACCAGGAGGACAATCACAGAATAGGCACACCCGATCCATTACTTAAAATCACCCATAGAAGTGAAAACATACAGACGTAGAAAGTGAATCGTGCTCTAAACCATGCCCAAAATTAAGTAGTTGGTCACATGATGTGCATAACCAAGGCCGAATAATTATAGATACTCCTTCCATATTGCCCATATCAAACATTTCCATTCATTAGACTCTTTTTCTTTGATTTTATAGCTACCCACAATCACCAATTTAGTCACTATAATAAATGCACACATACTTCGTTTATCGAACCCCACATCCACCGAAGTCAACACTCTTAACACTAACAAAACATCACATCCATACTGATCATGTACCTTACTCCCAACCCTCATTAGTACCAAAGTATTCTAATCAATACACGTTCAAACCATGGATATCTTTATTTCTAGACAAATATGAGTCCCAAACAGGACTAATAGCACTAGATTCAAATTTGATAGTACCTTTCCATCGAGAGAAAACTATTAAATCACACCCAAGTCAATTTAACACCACTTTCCCATACCATGCTTTAGTTGTCATTCTAAACCATCATATACCTCATGGCAACACTGAGGGAAATTTTTTATCACTTAAATTATTGTGTATTCTTTAAGCTCATAACCTCTATTCACCATCAAATATCTACGTAACACATCATAACCTTCTATATAGTCCCATCAATACAATAGTATTAATTCAACTCTAAACTTTTAATAACCATGTAGAATCATGTCTCACCTCGTGCATCATTCTTAACTCATCTATCATAATTTAAACAATCTAACCCCACTTAAAATTCTTAAATTTTCATGCCTCACTATTTGTCACGCAAATCAAAACTCAATCGTTATAAAAGTCGATGATAAATTTCTTGGAAGTCTGTATTGGACTAGTTCACATCTCATAGTCAAATAAAAACTCATAGAAAATAAAAAAATTAAAATATAATCAATATAACCTTCAACTTTACCCCAAGGATTCATACGAGAGGTCTTCTTCCTTCACTTTTTTGAAATTCTTCTCATGGTGCAAAATTCTAAATATCTCAACCCTTCAACATATTAGACTCTCGCTCCTTTTTGTTGACTATCTTATCAAATTCTTTTCTAAAAAAATCCTTGACATTTTTACCTTAGCATTTAAATCAAAACATTACGGGAAACTTTAACAATCAAAAGTAACCAAATTTTTAACTCAAATTATGCACAAGTCCTTCCAAATGCTCCATACTAAATGTGATCAGTCATTTCTTACCTTACCAATCCATACCTTGATAAAAATACCACCACAAATGAATACTTATAATGAAAAACTTAAATTGTAAATCTATATATAACACCCCGTACCCAAAACTGACCAAAAATTTGTTTTTTAGAAAAAACTGTAGGTGCTACCAACGATGGCATCGACGGACCGTAGCCTGAACCACGCTATGTCCTGTACAACCGTCGATGGGATCAAAAACTCCAAAACATTTCAGCCTAGAAAAAAATTGGTTAAGTCTTGGACGACGGACGGACTTACGGTCCTTAGGTCAAACGACGGTCCGTAGTCCGTGACCGTCGATCAAGACTCCCTTCAACCACTCTCTTACAAGAGCTATGGATGACCAGCATGGCTCGTAGGTGGACCTACGGTCCGTAAGTCTGACTGTAGGGGGAAAATTTGCAGCCAGCTAAGGGGAAATGCATTTGGGTCAACTTAAAATAATCATTACTCTTAGAAAAAAATGAATTAGTCCTCCCATGACCTACCCACAGATAGATTATTGAATTATCTTTCCATATCCACCGACCTTGCTAAAATCAGACCTCACAGTAAAAAGTTATGCCCATTTTAGTAAAGGCCTGTCGAACAGGCCCTCACGACGGACCAAAGACGGGGCGTCGGGCGCACGACCGACCGTCAGTCCTGGCTGTCGTGAGGCCCGACCGCAACCTTCCCAGGGGTCTTTTTGAACTTTCCCACTCCATTTAAACCCAAAGTTACGTCGTTTTGACTCTAAATCAATAAATTTTAGTCAGTTTAATCCTAGAAACATGATTAAAACATATCCAATTCAAATCATTAAATCAAAACATAGAAAATTTGGAGCAAGAGAGGAGAAAAAAAGCTCAAGAACCCTAGTTCAAGAATGCCACAAGATCCAGCAGTTCCAGCCCTGAAACTTAAGTATTTTTCTGTGGATTTCATCACCAGGTATGTGGGATTTCACTAGTGGGTTCCTTTCACCCATTAGGTCCCTAGTTTTCACTCAGATTCTTGATTCTCTTGTCATGATTAAACCTAGGGTTTCTAGAACTTTGATATAACTTTATGAATTTATTAGTTATATGTTCCAAATCAGATTATCATGTTATTACAAATTATCATGTTATTGTTCAGTTTATTGCATGAGTTTCAGAACCCTAGCTTTGTATTTTTTTTAGTTTTTGAGTACACATGCTAGGTCATATATTTCAGCCACTTAAGATATACATGCCTTAGTTATAAATGCATAATTACCAGATTAATTATTGCATTCTTATTTTGAATATTCAGTTTCGAGCTATCCAGTATTTATAGAAACTCAGACATAATTAGTAAATTTACAGAATTCATAGGAGTAGCATAATACCGAGTTGGACTAGGGTTTAGCGTACCCAATAGTCCCAGAACTACTAGCCAAGTAGGTTGTAAGTCCCCTCTATGGGCAATCAGTTTAGTGATCACGCCAGCATGCCTTTATACCTTTGGTAGGGTATATTGGGTCCTCTCGATGGGGCGTATACATCGGACTCCACATTTAGCTCATGTGGTTTTATTATCAAATATTAGTAGCTCCCACAGTTCAGTCAGACTCTATGCATTGACCATTTATCAGTATATTAAGTATTCAGTTTCAGCATGTTATAAATTGGTCATTTCATCCAGTTAGCTCAGAAATCAGCACATCACGTTCAGGTTATTATACTTGTTTTTGTGCTTGTTCAGTTATGTTTTATTGCAGCTTTACTCTATCTTACATGCTCCGTACCTTTCACGTACTGATGCATACGTGGGCTACATCTTCTCATGATGTAGGTTCAAGTTCTCAGCATCCTGATCACGCATAGATCGATTTGCCAATCTCCAGTTCAGCAGGTTCAGTGGTGAGTCCTCATTCTCTGAGGACAACAGTCATGTGTTTCATTTCAGTCTTTAGTAATTTAGTTTATGTTTTTTCTAGATTTAGTTGGGGCTTGTCCCAGTATTTCTAGTCTAGTTTATAGGCTATTTTCAGACATAGTTCGATTCAGCTTAGTATTGAGTTAATATTTCTTTTGTATTAAACTCATTGTTTTCAAATATCTCAGGTATAGAATATGGGTATTCCCCCACTTTTCATTTTAAGTATGATTTAGCTTCCGCAACAGTTTATTATCTTTAGTATGGTCATGATCATGCCAGCGGGTTAGCTTGGGATCACTTGTGGTCCTAGGTTTCCTGTCCGCGTCTTGGGGGTTGCTCGGGGTGTGACAAAACATGGTATCAGAGCACTAGGTTCAAGTGACCTAAGATGTCTTAAAAAGACTCACTAAGTAGAGTCCTTTTCATGGGTGTGAAGTGCACCAAATCTAATGTTAGGGAGGCTATAAAGTGTTTTACGAAAAACATCACTTTCTTATTACTCTTAATGTGCGTAAGGTATGATCTTATTTCATTCTAACTTGACGTTCTACGTTTCAGATCATGCCTCCTCGTAGAGCTTAGGCAAGGAATTCTAATGCACGCAATGATAACGTAGTTCCTCTAGTACAAGATAAGGAAGTTCAAATGCAGAGTTTCAGAATGCCAATTCAGCTTTTGGCTCAGAGTATGGCAAACCAGAACAATCAACAGGTTCTACTTCCTACTAATAGTAATGACCGATTAGAGACAGCCAGAGTTTGTGATTTTGTTAGGATGAATCCGCTTAAGTTTTTAGGGTCGCAAGTTGGTAAGGACCAACAAACATTAATTGATAAGGTCAAGAAAATATTTGGTGTGATGTCAATAACTGGTTGTGATAGGTGAGATTGGCATCCTACAAACTCAAGGATGTGACTCACATATGGTTCACTCAGTGGACAGACAACATACACGACTTTGTCTTTTGTAACTCAGTATAGCAGTCCAATTTAGTATCAATCCAAAAACTCTCTCAGAACCCTTCTCAGTCTCTACTCCAGTTGGTGACCCAGTTATAACTAGACGGGTATACAGAAATTTCCCTGTCATAGTCTCTCAGAAAGTCATCTCAGCAGATCTAGTAGAGTTAGAAATTGTAGACTTCGATGTCATTCTAGGCATGGATTGGTTATACTCATGTTATCCCTCTGTCGATTGTAGAACTAGGATTGTTCATTTTCTGTTTCCAGACGAACCAATCTTAGAATTGAATGGTAGTAGCGTAGCGCCTATGGGTCGATTTATTTCTTACCTTAAGGCCAGAAAGATGATATCTAAGGGTTATCTCTATCATCCAGTTCGGGCTAAGGATTCTAACTTGAAACCCCATCTCTTGAGTCAGTTCCAGTAGTCTGTGAATTTCCAGAAGTATTTCCATAAGATCATCCCGGGGTTCCTCCCGAAAGGGAAATCGACTATAGAATTGATCTCCTTCCAGATACCCAACCTATTTCCATTCCTCCTTACAAAATGGCTCCAGCAAAGCTTAAGAATTGAAAGAGCAGTTGAAAGACCTTCTAGATAAGGGTTCCATCAAACCAGTATTTCACTATGGGGTACACCAGTATTGTTCGTAAAGAAGAAAGATGGTTCTCTCAGAATGTGCATTGACTATAGACAGTTGAACACGGTCACAATCAAGAATAAGTATCCTATCCCCATGATTGATGACTTGTTTGACAACCTTCAGGGTGCTAGTCATTTCTCAAAGATAGACCTCAGATCGGATTATCATCAGCTAAGAGTTAGAGATAGTGACATTCTGAAAACAGCCTTCAGAACTAGGTATGGTCATTATGAATTTGTAGTTATGCTGTTTGGACTAACCAATGCTCCTGCAGCTTTCATGGATTTGATGAACAGAGTGTTCAAACAGTACTTAGACTTGTTCGTTATCGTCTTCATTGATAATATCCTCATTTACTCTAGGAGTGAGGAAGAACATGCAAGTCATTTGAGAGTTGCTCTGCAAACTCTCAAAGATCGCCAGTTATTCGCTAAGTTTAGTAAATGTGAGTTTTGGTTGCAATCCGTTGCTTTCCTTGGTCACATTGTATATACCGAAGGGATCCGCGTAGATTCACAAAAGATAAAAGCAGTGAAACAATGGCCCACACCTACCTCTGCTACAGATATCAGAATTTTCTTAGGTCTAGCAGGTTATTAGAGAAGGTTCGTGGAAGGATTTTCATCCATAGCCTCACCATTGACTAGGTTGACTCATTAGATGGTCAAGTTCTAATGGTCAGATGATTGTGAGAAAAGCTTCGCAGAATTGAAAACTAGATTGACTATAGCTCCTATCTTGACTCTACGAGAGGGTTCAAATTGTTATGTGATCTATTGTGATGCATCCATAGTTGGCCTTTGTTGTGTGTTGATGCAAAGAGATAAGGTTATATCTTATGCGTCTAGAAATCTTAAGGTGCATGAGAAAAACTATCCAACTCATGACCTCGAGCTTGCAGCAGTGGTGTTTTTGCTCAAGATAGGGAGACACTACTTGTATGGTGTTCATGTAGATGCGTTCACCGATTATAAGAGCCTTCAGTATGTGCTCACCCAGAAAGAGTTAAATCTTCGCCAGAGGAGATGGCTTGAGTTCCTTAAGGATTATGATATGAGTGTGCATTATCATCCTGGAAAGGCGAATGTAGTGGCCGATGCTCTTAGTAGATTATCTATGGGTAGAGTAGCTCATGTTGAGGAAAAAAGAAAGGAGATAGTGAAGGATGTTCACAGGCTTGCTCGCTTGGGAGTTCGCCTTATGAGCGTTATCGGACAGCGGTGTAACAGTTTAGAATGGGGCAAAATTGTCTTTGGTAGTGGAGGTTAAGGAAAAGCAAGAGAGTGATCCGATCTTGCTTGAACTAAAAGGGTGCAGTCAACAATCAGAGAGTGGAGGTTTTCTCCCAAGGGGGAGATGGTGTACTTCGCTACCAAGGTAGATTGTGTGTTCCTGATGTGGGAGAGTTGAGGCAGCATATTCTTGCAGAAGATCATCTCAGATAGAGGTCCTCAGTTTACCTCTCATTTCTGGAAGTGATTTCAAAAAGGTCTTGATACTCAAGTTAACCTTAGTACATCATTTCAACCATAGACGGATGGGCAGGCAGAGCGTACCATTCATACCTTAGAGGATATGTTGAGAGCTTGTGTGATCGATTTTAAAGGTAGTAGGCATGATCACCTTCTTCTTATTGAGTTTGCCTACAATAATAGCTACCATTCCAGCATTCAGATGGCCTCTTATGAGGCTTTATATGGGCGTAGATGTAGATCTCCTGTTGGTTGGTTTGAAGTAGGTGAAGCAGCTTTGATAGGGCCAGATTCAGTCCTTTATGTTATGGATAAAGTGCAACTCATTAGAGATAGACTTAAGACAACCCAAAGTCTTCAGAAATCTTATGCAGATGTTAGGAGAAGGGTACTAGAGTTCCAAGTTGATGATTGGGTTTTTCTGAAAGTCTCACCTATGAAAGGGGTGATGAGATTTGGAAACAAAGGGAAGCTCAGTCCTAGATATGTAGGCCCTTACAAGATCTTGAAAAGGATTGGCAAGGTGGCATATGAGTTAGAGTTGCCAGCAAAATTAGCAGCAGTGCATCCGGTCTTCCGCATCTCACTTTTGAAGAAGTGCGTGGGTGACCCAGCCTCTATAGTGCCATTAGAGAGTGTGGCGGTGAAAAATAGTCTTTCTTATGAGGATGTACCAGTTGAGATTCTTGACCGTCAGGTTAGAAGGTTGAGAAACAAAGAAGTTGCTTCAGTCAAGGTTTTGTGGAGGGAGCTTCTTGAGAAGCAGAAGCATCCATGAAAGCCAGGTATCCTTACCTTTTTCCTTCCTATTCCACTCCATCTTAAGGTAATAATTCCTCTTCAGTTTTATAGTCATTCATGCGTAAATTCAGTTTTAGAATCATGTTCCCTCAGTTTGTACTTTCATTTTTAGCGTAATTGCATGTACTCAGAACTCAATTCAGTCAGAACTTAGTTCTCAGTGTTTAGTAGTGGGGTTTGCATCTCTCTCCCTCTATTTCAGCTAGTTTAGTCTTCATTCGAGGACAGAATGTTTCCAAGGGGGAGATAATGTAACACCCCGTAGCCAAAACAGCTCAAAAATTAGTTTATTCAGAAAAAATTGCAGGTGCTACCAACGGTGGTATCGACGGACCGTAGCCTGAACCACGGTCCGTCCTGCACAACCGTCGATGGGATCAAAAACTCCCAAAAATTTCAGCCTAGAAAAAAATTGTTAAGTCTTGGACGATGGACGGACTTACTGTCCGTAGTCCGTGACCGTCGATTAAGACTCCCTTCAACCACTCTCTGACAGGAGCTATGGATGACCAGCATGGTTCGTAGGTTGACCTACGCTCCTTACGTCTGACCATAGGGGGAAAATTTACAGCCAGTTAAGGGAAATGCATTTGGGTCAACTTAAAGTGATCATAACTCTTAGCACAAAATGAATTAGGTCTCCCATCACCTACCCACATATAGATAATTAAATTATCTTTCCATAACCACCGACCTTGCTAAAATCAGACCTCCGAGTAAAGAGTTATGCCCATTTTGTAAAGGCTTGTCGAACAGGCCCTCAGGATGGACCCAACGACGGGGCGTCGGGCGCACGACGGACCGTCAATCCTAGCCGTCGTGAGGCCCGACAGCAACCTTCTCAAGGGTCTTTTTGACCTTTCCCACTCCGTTTAAATCCTAAGTTATGTCGGTTTGACCATAAATCATCAGATTTTATCAGTTTAAGCCTACAAACATGATTAAAACATATCCAAGTCAAATCATTAAATAAAAACATAGAAAATTAGAAGCAAGAGAGGAGAAAAAAAGCTCAAGAACCCTAGTTCAAGAACGCCACAAGCTCCAGCAGTTCCAGCCCCAAAACGTAAGTATTTTTCCGTGGATTTTATCACCAGGTATGTGGGATTTCACTAGTGGGCTCCTTTCACCCATTAGGTCCCTAGTTTTCAGTCAGATTCTTGATTCTCTTGTCATGATTAAATCTAGAGTTTCTAGAACATTGGTAGAACTTTATGAATTTATTAGTTATATGTTCCAAATTAGATTGTCATGTTATTATTCATTTTATTGCATGAGTTTTAGAACCCTAGCTTTGTATTTCTTTATTTCTTGAATTACACATGCTAGGTCATATATTTCAGACACCTCAGATATACATGCCTCAGTTATAAATGCACAATTACCAGACTAATTGTTGCATTCTCAGTTTGCATGTTCAGTTTTGAGCTATCCAATATTTATAGAAACTCAGACATAATTAGTAATATTACAGAATTCATGGGTGTAGCATAATACCGAGTTGGACGAGGGTTTAGCGTACCCAATAGTGCCAGAACTACTAGCCAATTAGGTTGTAAGTCCCCTCTGTGGGCGATCAGTTTAGTGATCACGCCAGCATGCCTTTATACCATTTGCAGGGTATATTGGGTCCTCTCGATGGGGCGTATACATCGGACTCCACATTTAGGTCATGTGGTTTTATTATCGGTTATTAGTAGCTCCCACAGTTCAGTCAGACTCTCTACATTGACCATTTATAAGTATATTCAGTATTCAGTTTCAGCATGTTATAAATTTGTCATTTCATCTAGTTAGCTCAGAAATCAGCACATCACGTTCAGATTATTATACTTGTTTTTGTGCCTGTTAAGTTATGTTTTATTTCAGTTTTACTCCTACATGCTCAGTACCTTTCAAGTACTGACACATACGTGCGCTTCATCTTCTCGTGATGTAGGTTCAGGTTCTCAGCATCCAGATCACGCATAGATCAATTTCCCAATCTCCTGTTCAGTAGGTTCGTTGGTGAGTCCTCATTCTCCGAGGACAACATTCATGAGTTTCATTTAAGTCTTTAGTCATTTAGTTTCAGTTTTTGCTAGATCAGTATTTCTAGTCTAGTTTAGAGGCTATTTTCAGACATAATTAGATTCAGTTTAGTATTGAGTTAATATTTCTTTTGTATTAAACTCATTGTTTTCAAATATCTCAGTTATAGAATATGGGTATTCCCCCTCTTTTCATTTTAAGTATGATTTATCTTCTGCAACAGTTTATTATCTTTAGTATGCTCATGATCATGCCAGCAGGGTTTGCTTGGGATCACTTGTGATCCTAGGTTCCGTGCGTCTCGGGGTTGGCTCGGGGCGTGACACTATAACTCAATCCCTTTTTCTATCAATATAGCTCATACCTAGAATATTTTTATGAAATTATGTATCTTAACTTATCATCGATCGCCTCTTCATCAATCTTATCATATCCTTCACTAAAAATCCAAATGTAGTCATTAACAGACGAAAAACCACAAGAGAGATTATCATCACACTCGAGCTTAATGTATGCACATTCCTTTATTAAGTAATATTCAATGATTTTTATCAATCTGATAAACCCGTGACACTATTACCATAGCCATAGTAATATATGGCACCACACATCTTTGAACACAATTTTCAACCTACTGAAGATACCTTTTTAGCCCTTGCAATGAGAGAAATATTATTGCCCTCGCCTCTATTTGAGGGCTACACTCATCACTTATTTTATTTTAATTATGACTCTAGTTCCTTTAAATTCTACTCGAGAGGATCCCCAACGTCTCCTAACAATTGCCATACAACCACATTATTCACCAAAAGTAGAAAATCACATTCTAAGATACTCGTCAGTCTTTAGTACCATACAA
Source organism: Solanum pennellii (assembly GCF_001406875.1). Classification (NCBI taxonomy): domain Eukaryota; kingdom Viridiplantae; phylum Streptophyta; class Magnoliopsida; order Solanales; family Solanaceae; genus Solanum; species Solanum pennellii. The sequence continues at coordinate 23,181,047 of NC_028646.1, forward strand.
AATTCATTTAACCAACACTTCCTTATTATATATTTTCTTCCCAATCACAATCTTTCACAAACTCTTTTTACCATCATGCTCAGTTAGCCCTTTCCATCACCATGAAGTGAACTTTTTCCTCAACATCACACCTTAAACTCAGGTATATCAATCATATTTAAGGGATTAACCTAATTTTATACTTATTTTCTTAATAAAATACTCAATCTATTTCATCTAAATATACTCATTGAGACTTTCTTTCTCTATAAGTTTGTCATTATAGTATCAATCTACCCTTTAAAGCTTAAGATAAAATCAACAGCCTTCATTTAGAATCCTTAAGATAAACTTTACAACCTAAATGTGCTAAGATTTATACACCACTAAAATATTCCTTGAAAATAATGCTTAACCCAAGTTTGCGTATTAATAAACAAGTTGATTTCACCATTGTGAAAGCAACATCGAATCTCATTATCTAAACATGACATACCACTAATAACTATTTAAGTAGTTAGATTTCACTCTTGACAATTAATGTATTTTTTTCTACATAACACTAGTACCGTACTGAGAAAGGTCGTTAAATCCATCACTAGAACACCTCATACTTATCATGAAGATCATCCGAGATAGCCCACACATTTTTACCTACTGAATATCTGCAAAATATTACCACATATGTTCTTTTTTTAGCCCAAACTATTTGCATTCTTTCTTAGATCAGCTCGATTATAAAAGTAATACACTTCATATATCTAATCAAGTGAGCATTCGTACTATTGTAGTAATCTTATCATTATACTATTTAATATACAATAAATCCATGAAATTAGTGCAAATATTCTAATCTCAATTGACACAACCTAATTTCATCATTCACTAAACAACCCATACACGTTGTGAAAAAGTTTACTAACTATATTTTTCATAGTAATGGTGTTTATGCTCTAGTACTAATTATATGCGAAATAGAGTGAAGACGTCCAAATACAAATTTTTATTACCTAGATACCAATTAAATTCAGTTAGTAGCTTGAAAGAAAGAAGGATTGAAGTTTTCCTAAAGTCTTGTAGCCTCTCGAAGAAAAGTAAAGGCGTCCCCATACCGTTCTGCAAGACTCCACTAGACCTGTCCTTGTCTGATGATATCATTGAACCTAACGCTCTATTACCAAGTTTATCATGACGCAAAATGAGTCGTGAGTGGAACCCACACTTAACCTCCCAAGCGGGTGAACCAATGAATCCAAACTCCAATATATGTCAATTATTCAACTACGAAAAACAAAATAATGCGGAAGCTCCAAAACTTATTAAAGTATCATTTCCCAAAACTTGAAAGTCATCACATCAAGGACATCTAATCTTCATATACTAAGTCTAAGAATATCAAATACGCCAAAATAAAAGATTAAAATGGCATGTGTCCGAAAATAAAGGACATCATGTCATGACGGAGAGAATCCAATACAAGCTTGAATGAATCGCTCACCTTGGAACCTAATATGCAGGAGATTAGCTAGAGCTTAGGGCAATTCAAAGTCATTGGTGCACTCGTTGCTCTCTATTAAAGGAAACAAAGAAAAACACAAGTAGAGCTCAGTACTGGGCAACAAGTACTGAGTAGGTACCATCGGCCAACCCAAAATAGAAACTAATATACAATGAATAATAGTATGAAATCAAATATAGCGCTTAACAAGTGATAAGAAACAAACAACATGAACTGGTGTCAACAACACTAAAGTAAGCATGTAATAAGTCAATAATATCAAGATCATCAATGAGCAGTCATGCCTCCAACCAAACCATTTGTGGAATAGAGTTCTTTGAGAATTGAGTATATTCCGTTAATTCAATATGTTTTTCCTTTAATATTATCGTGTCGGAACGTGACACTACGATCCAGTTATACCGTGTTAGAATATGACACCCCGATCCAAGAATACCGTGTCGGAAAATGATACTCCTATCGAAAAATGTCGTGTCGCAATGTGACACTCCGATCCAATTATACTATGTCAGAACGTGACACTCCGATCAAATTATACTGTTAATTTATCATTTATTATCACCACTTTAAATTCATTGATAATATTTCATTAAACCTTGTTTATTCGAAGCATCACTTTAATAAAGAGGGTTCAAGAATATAAATTGCAGGGTGTCAAGATTTCATACCAATCACAAACCACACAACCAAGCCACACAAACACACAATCAAGTACATAGAAAACATCCCAATATCATTCAATGCATATCAATCACTATTAAGGGTTTACTATCAAATATCATTAATTATAACCTACCTTTTCCAAAGAATCGAAGTCAAGCAACTACTTCTCCAATGTTTTTCCTTTATCCTCGATGTCTCCGAAGATTTAATTATTATTAAGTCATTATTATCCAAGAAAACTATTCCTCAAATCCATAAAGGATCACACATCACTACAGTTATTGGAACTTCACAATTTAATCAAGGAAATCATTTTTCCTTCAACCCATAGTACTGTTAACATTACCCAAATAAGTTGATAATTAAATTATAGTAACTTAAACCAAATTTCTTTCAAACTCACATTTTTTAGTATTTTATTATGTGGCTCAGAAACTAAAATTTTGATAGATATGAGTCATATATGTAGTGATATATTTATGTATCAACCAATCACATTAACACTCTAACTATTAATAACAATTGATTCAAACTTCACGAATAAATATAAGTGCATTAAATTTTAAGCCAAATTTCCTTTTCTGAAAAACAAAAATCATTACCTGAATCGGCTATTCTCCATTGCCTTTTGTTCCTAACCTTCGAGCCCCCAATTTTTTTAATTAATCACTCAATTATTAGTAAACCCTAATTATTTAAATACCAATTATAGAAGAGGTAAAAATGACCCCCTACTAATTTTAATTTTTCCTCCTTTACCCACCAACTAAATAAACAATAAATTTACCCTACTTATTTCATAATTGCAGTAAAAAATAGTCCCAAAATATCCATTTAGAATCAATTGGAAAGTATTTTATTATATAAAAAGCTCTAGTACTCTAAATGACCAAATGGGTCATTACAAGATGTCTCATGCAGAAGTACTGTATTCAATCATAGAGCAATAAAAGAAATTATAAAAAATCGTGTTCTATAAATTAAAGAAAATTGAAAGAAATGAACCATCACTACAAACGGAAGACTAACTTGAGCATACATAAACATCAAATTGAAAGAAATGTTTAAAATCGATTTTCTGAATCTCAAATAATCTCCTGGCCCAATATGTGTTGACAATGTTTTAATGATAGTGTCACGTAGGCCAAAAAGGGGTAGAAAATTATTTATAATATAAATTTGGAAGGTAATAGAACTTTATTATAGTATGAAGTGTCTCTGAGATTTTGGACATAGGTTGAAGGTACTTATGCATTTTCACAATATACTTAGTACGAAACATAAGTTTGAATAAAATATTTTAAAACTGAAAGACTCTCCCAAACTGTCTATTTAAGAAAGTATGTATGGACAAGACCCATGACACCTCAAAACTACTAAATGAAAAGTAATTGTGAAGTCCTCTGGAATACAAGGTGGCTCACCAAAGCTAACCGAAGAGTAGAGTGATATCAACGAAGTGTTAGTTGATAAACTTAAAAACCTATATTTTTATCATAAAAGGATGCAGGTCAAATGACATTAGTACATTGAATGTATGAGAGTGTAATATAGCTGGACAACAAAAAAAAAACGAATCAAGGATTGCAATAGATAAAAATGTAATCAAGCTGAATGTAAAGAAATAAAAGAGTTAAAACATTTAAAACTAAACAAAATGCATTCTCATCTTTGAACTCAAAATAATAAGTTATATATAAAAATACAATTTAACTCTAATGGAAGATTCTTTAACCAACAATCATCACTATGAGCTACGTGATGATACAATGTCTCGCCCACGCTGCCGAAATTGTCGTATACCTTGTCGGGATATAGATTTCCTCAACTAAGTGGATCTACTAAACTATGCTTCAAAAGTAATAAGGAATCATATAGAGGTATGATCATTTTGTTACGACCAACTTAAACAAAAAAAAACAACTAAACATTTGAAGTATGGAAGCATGTTTAAATTATAGTATAAAATGGAGTTTCCATAAACTCTGAAATCTTAAATGAATATCCAAACATAACTATTACAAAAATTTAACCCCTAGCCTGAAGGTCAATATACCAGAATTCTGCTAACGACAAGTCTGAGACTGAGGGTTGTAACCCTGAAACTAACACAAATATGTCTAACTATAAAGTATGAGTCTGAAAGTAATGGACAAAACAATAGAGGATCCAAGTGAGCCTGGAAGAACTGGATCACCCTTGAATCCTGTCTCATTCAGTGATCTCCTAATCGAGGTATGTCAGTAGTCGCATGATGATGCCTTATACTCAACAAAAAAAAAAAGCAAGTGCAATATCAGTACACAACCACAGTGTACTGGTTGGATCACGGGACCACTTCAGTAACCACAATTTATATGTGTAATTACTACATAGTCAACACACATAAATGAAATGCACACTTAAGTCATCATTTCAGAGGAACATACAATCTAGAATATCAATGAAAGATAGATATAAACATAATAATCACGAGTGGTTCTTTCATGAAATTCATATCCAAACTGTAGTGTGTCGAAACGTGACACCGAGTTCAATATATGTGTCAAAACGTGACACTGATTCAATGCATGAGTCAGAACGTGAAACCCGATTCAAACATCACAAACACAGTATAATGCATACTACATACAGTAACATGGTCAAGTAGTAGGTTCATTGCATTTAATAGTACACACATAATCATTTTATTAGGTTCGATTCAGATTTCACTATTCACATACATGCATGCATAAAATAAAGAAATCAACCAGCATATATCAGACAAATAGGAAATCAAGCCTTCACCTACCTCGAAATCAAGCTTGAATCCTCTTAAGACACTAGGGTCTTTTATTTCCGCTTGTTATTGCTCTAAATTAGTTATATAATGCATGGATTAATAAATAAATTCTAACTTATCCGTATTATAACTAAAATTATCAATCCGAGGCCAAATTCACGTCCTAATGTTCAATTAGGGTTTTTTCCACCATCAACTTCGAACCAAAACCCTCCCCCAATGATAATTACCCAAGATTATAAGTTCTAAAACAAAACACGAATTAAGGGAGTAACTATCTTACCTTTAGCGCTAGAATTCTTGTAAAACTGTCAAGAATCAACTAGGGTCATCTCCTACCTCTTAAGAACGAGGTTTTGCAAAAAATAACAATTTTTGAGTTTTCCCCGACTTAAGTTCGCATTGTCCCGCCACAACGGTATCTAAACCACCAAAGCGGCCGCACCCCGGCGGCTTGCACGGAGATAAGATCAGAATCTAGGTTTCAACCTCTCATTTCACTACACACCTTCAACCCTTAACATTCAAAAACTACCCTTTCACGCCATGATCTGTTTTGAGAGTTCTAGTCATCCAAATTAAATTTAGTAAAGTTGTACATGCTACCAAACGTCTTCGCTATCCACTCATAGGATAAAATTAATAATTAAACCCCCCATTCATTACCAGGTTTATCTAAACCTCCTAGGACTCAAATTTCGTCCAAGATTAGCCTATGCTAGAATTTCCATATTACTACAAAAAAAGTTTTCTGCCCAAAGTTTTTCCCCATTGGTTTTTCCATAGTGAGAAAAATAGGTCGTTACACCTTTACCCGCGTTGGCATACATGGTTTATGGGGAGGTGAGTTACCTGAACTTTCCCCTACATCGGTGCTCAATACTACTCCCAAAAATATATATATACTCATGCTCATATGTTTAAAAAAATAAATCTTTCCGTGGTTTATTATAATTACTCTAACTATTTTTAAAAGAGGTAAATTCTCTTGAAATGTATTTTAAACTAATAACTCATTTTGAAATCTTAGTTTCTCTTTTATCAATGTTAAAATTGATAGCTCTGGGAATCCATAGTCCCCTTATACTCTTACTCAACTCATATTTGAAAATACTTCGAAAAAACATATCAAAATTATATTATAGTATGATCATTGATGACTCTGGAGGCCGTACTGCATAAACATTTATTATACGTCTTGATGCCATATTGTTCATACATTGATGACATACTTGATTGTCATACTAATCATGTTTTAGAAAACTCTTTTCTCAAAACTAATTTTTACTTCCTAAAAAAACTCAATTTAAACTGAACTGTTGGTTTTAAAAAGTTTCTCAAGATTTATAACTCAAAATAAGGTTCATGGTATAATATGAACATGTACAAATCAACTCAAGAATCTTAATAACAATATAGAGACTCAATAATTAGGAATATAACTTTTAAAATAACCATGAACTAAATAACTCAAATCAACTTATCGAAAAAATACTCAAATCTAGGGGTAGAATTCTAGATTTCCCTTTTACTAATTTGAAAGAAGATGTGGGACGTGAGGACGAACTAGTCCATCACTATGATAGCCTTATATACCTAATAGAACAAGGTTATTGAAGAATATGTGGGAAGAACTTGATTAGAGGCCTTGCAACCATAACATGAAGGAGAGAAATCAAGAAAATCTTTCTTGAAATTTCTTGAATTAGTTTCTTGAAATTCTGTGGACAAGAATTATGATTTTCATTATTGTTCATAATTTTATGGAGGAATTTAAGTTGGAAAGAATTATTCTTGGCGAAGGACTTACCTTGAAGAAGAATCTTGAAAATGATCTGAAAAAGATTTAAAGATCTTGAATGGAGTTTTCGAATTTATTTTTTCCTTAGGGTTTTGCCCTAGGTTTTGAGAGATAATAGAATATAAATTTAAAGATGATTATTTGAATGGTGTGGGTCTTTAATTAGTCAAGAAATTCTTTTAGGGTTTTCTTGGAGGTTAAAAAAAAGACCCTTTTCAATGTCTTCTCGTCGACTAATTTGTCATTACACTTTATCAATTGCTAAAATGGTAGTAATTTTTTACTCAGAAATGGGATCAACGCAAAATTAGTGGCGTTGAAAAGCATATTCAAATACCTTTAATTTGACAGTTTATTACGTAACTCCTTATATTCTAAGAGATATGGTCGTTTGAAGTTGACCCAAGTAAAATCTTACATCAAAACTTAAAAGAAGTTAGGAATGAGTTGAATGAACTCTCTGCTAAAAACCTAAGGGGACGTTTGGTACAAATTCCTATGGGGTCGTTTGGTACAACAATTAATAAAGCACGGATTAGTAATGCAAGAATTAGTAGTGCATGGATTAGTAATGTAATGCTTATTGTTATCAGGTGTTTGGTTCATTGTTTCCCACCTCATCTTGGGTTTGGATTAAAATTCTATTAAAAAAACTTCTTTTCAATTATACTCTTGAATTATTTTTTAAGTGGGTCAAGTTATATAATTACCGGACAATATATATTTTTCTATGGCCTTCTAACTAGCTATGAAAACTAAAATTTTGTTGTCATGTTTGCTAAATTTTTACTTGAATTATTTGAGGAGAAATAATCCTCATCTTAATAACGGTCAATAATCATAAAATTGAATAAATCATCTACATTTACACATAAAATTGCAAGTTGTAATTTTAATATGAATGTAATTTTTTTAATTGTTCATAATACAATTTATTAGAACACCCCCCCCCCCACACACACATACACAATTAAGATCACAAACGTCATATACAAATACACAACTCACATTTCAAATTTGTATTGAATATATATAGTAACAAACAACTCTCTCTAAAAAAATTGTAAGCTAATATGTTGCGAGAAAAACTGAATATTTTCCTATGGCTTGAGCCTTCTCTCGTTGTTATTCAAATAAATTTACTAGTATAAAACTCTAAATGTAAATCATACAAACAAAAAAATAAAGAAATAATTGAAGTGATTTGAGGGATATTATTGTCTTTACATAGACTTATCCCATGGTATTATATCCTATGTATTAATAATACCTCCAAATGGAAGGTATTAGTTATACATCATAATACCATGTAGGAGGTATAACTAATCCATGGATTAGTTATACATAGACCGAAGTCCTACCAAACATAGTATTAAATAATATATTACATAATGCATGAATTTTTCTTATAATGCAGCATACCCCTAAGCGTATTTGGATTTATAAAAACTGACTCAAATTAGATTTGTCCCCGAAATATTACTAAAATTCTCTATAATCTGATTGAGTAAGGAATAGACCAAACTACCCTTCATATTTTCAGGTATTTTTTGTTATTTGAATAACCCGACTTTAAATGGGCATATCTCCCTCACACAACCTCGAAAATTAGCAAACTCAACGGCGCTGGAAAGAGGATTCCAAGACCTTTCATTTGGTACCTTATGGGTATCCTATATCATAATGTGCTAAAAGTTATGATTGTTTGAAGTTGACCCAAAACTTAGAAGAACCTACAAATGACTCCTCTTTAGTTCTTTTTGGAAATGAAGGTGCTACATCAAGCGACTTTAACTCTTAAGAAAATTTTAAGTCCTCAGTAATATTTTACTCTCAACAAAGAATGGTTCGACTCTTGCCTCAAAAATTTTCTGGGTTGTTATAAGGACAGAGCGAATTTATACGGGGTAGGGTCGATTGAGAATAGAAAAATATGTTATACGGGGTGGGAAAGGGCGGATTGAGAATTTTGCGTGTTTAAGTTAACCCACCCAACATATTGTCATCCCTATAGGAGTTGTCAAAACGGAAAATCACTAGCAACTCGCATTCTCTTGTTTCCTATCAACTCAAAGAACTAAGAACATAGCAAAAATAGAATCATTTAAAATACTCTCGTTTAAATTTGTTTTTCTTAATTTAATTTTTAGTCTATTTAAAATAGATGCATTTTGCTTTATTGAAGAATCTTTAATTTTAACTTTTCACATGACGTAAGACCACAAAATGGAAGAATATTTTAGTACATTCTACATATATTTAGTTTAAGACCACAAATTTCAAAAGTCTTCTTTATTTTAATAAAATTAGACCAAATCGGAATAAGACATACAAACAAATTAAAACAGGAGTATATCACTAATTATCAATTAGAAAAATTCAACTTCATTAACAATTAAATTACTTCAATAATTGATTTACAATTGTTGAAGAGTCTCACATTAGTATTTGACAAAATTACATTTTAAAGTACTTTTAAAAAGTTTGGTCAAATATTAATTGATATTCAAAAGTGTTTCTAAAATTTATTGATTAAATACAAATTATTTATCAAAAAAAAATATTTTTCAGGAAAACACTTTTAAAGTAAACTAATTTAAAATAAGTAGTTTTTTTAAAGTGTATCCAAATAGGCTATAAATTGACTTTTAGTAATAGCAATTATGTATCCCCTTGTTAAGTTACTCTCTATAAATATTCCACATTTATAAACTTATCAAATTATGCACTCAAGGTTGTGACATAATGGTCAATGAAGTGGTTGATAATCCTGAAGTCTTAAGTTCAATTATAGCGGAGCCAAAAATTACTAAGGGCATGTTTGAAAAGACACCCTGATAATTGGATTTGGTGTAATTACGTGGAATTACATTGTCTATCTTGTTTAGTTGGACAAGTATTTACTTGATTAGCAAATAATTGGTGTAATTGACAAAGGGTATCACACTCTACAATTCATAGCCAAAGGTTGTGAATTGCTGGTAATTACATGGTGTAATTACCAGCTAAGTACTTTTTTTAAACAAAATTTCTATTTTAATTTTTGATTTATTTTTTACTTCTATTATTTAAAGTTTTTTTAAAATTTTATTATTCTAAAAATTTCTAAAAGTTTATTTTTTATTTTATATAATTAAATTTCATTTTTCTTATCCTTCTCAACCTTGCTTCATGTGATTCTATGCATTTTTTTCCGTATTATCTATCTTTTGTGCCATGCTTATTTCTCACTAGCATAATTCTATTAGTATTCTAATTTTTAAATTAAAATAGAATTTAATATTAAGTAGAATTTAAATCATATGTATGTATGCTATGTTGAAATTAGCGATACGAGTATTATGTAAGATTTTTTTCTTTGAATTTATAACTTATGTTATATTTTCAATTTCATTTAATTTGTTTTAGTAATATTAAATTCATATTGAAATTTATTTTTTAACTATACTTGATTGATTATCTTTTTGTCAAACATTTAATAATATATGACATTTTATTTATATTTAATCTTTTTATGAAACATGGATTTCACAATATTAGAGGATAGTTCACACTTTAGTTTTTATGCTCAATTAAATTGAAATGTTTTAACTGAAAAAAAAAATATACATATATATATCTTAAACATTTAATTCGATACCAACTATATAGTTTCTTATTTCTCTAATAAAAACTTTAAATGATTAATTTATATTTTTAAATTTATTGTAATATTATGATTGGAGTTGTGCATCCAAACTGAACATGTGTAATTAATTACACTGTGGAATCCAAACATGACATGTATAATTACACTGTGGCAACCAAACAGACCACTGTAATTACTAGAGTGTGTCATTACTATGCTGGTAAATACAACCCTTGTAATTACCCCAATTCCAATTACCAAATGACATTCCAAACAGACCCTATGTAATACTCCGGAAGTTCCATGACTTTGACTAGAGTTTAGACCATTTAATAAAGATTTAAATGACGTTTATAGACTTATAATAACTTATTAAACTGAATTAGAAAAGCTTAGAGCCATAACAACTAAGAAAGACCTTGACGTCTTGAAACTAGCTAATTTGAACTAGTAGATGTCCCCATGTTTGGTGAAGGTTTGGGAGTGTCAAATGAAGTCCAAAACTTGTAAAAAGACTTTAAATAGGTAGCATGTAGTACAAAGGGTTCAAATTTCTTGTAATGACGCCCCAAGGACCGCTCAAAGGATTCTTGAGGATGACCCGAACATGGGCAAGCACGCTGCCAAAGCAGCCTGCGCACAACCATCACGTGGAGGCCAAAAAGTTGTCTCGCGACGCGGGGCCTCCACGAGGCTTACTGCCTCAACCCAAATTTCAAAAATAAAATGTGAAATTGACCGCGCAACCCTCAGCCACTTTCAGATTCGTCCGCGTCAATCTTAAGTCAATTTAACTTCACAAAAAGACCCGTTTAAGTGAGGGGTCTTTTTGGGTATTTTAGGGGACGATTTGATAATAATTTTAGGTCAGTTTTAGACCACTTTCAGCATTTCAAATCATAATTACCAAATCGCTCTCATATCTCTCAAAAACTCTCTAATCAACCTTCATTGAAGCACAAGAAAAGCTTGAGGAAGAAGACGAAGACTTGAAGATTTTCACTCAAAATTCATGGAATATTCGTCAATAAGGTATTGTTTTATAACTCTTGGGATTCCTTTCCCCAAGAGGTCCTTTCAAGATGATTTCCAACAATTCAATCCTTAGGGTTTTTACTCTTGGGATTCCTTTGGCAAGCACGCTGCCAAAGCAGCCTGCGCACAACCATCACGTGGAGGCCAAAAAGTTGCCTCGCGACGCGGGGCCTCCACGAGGCTTACTGCCTCAACCCAAACTTCAAAAATAAAATGTGAAATTGACCGCGCGATGCTCAGCCACTTTCAGATTCGTCCGCGTCAATCTTAAGTCAATTTAACTTCACAAAAAGACCCGTTTAAGTGAGAGGTCTTTTTGGTATTTTAGGGGACGATTTGATAATAATTTTAGGTCAGTTTTAGACCACATTCAGCATTTCAAATCATAATTACCAAATCCCTCTCATATCTCTCAAAAACTCTCTAATCAACCTTCATTGAAGCACAAGAAAAGCTTGAGGAAGAAGAAGAAGACTTGAAGATTTTCACTCAAAATTCATGGAATATTCGTCAATAAGGTATTGTTTTATAACTCTTGGGATTCCTTTCCCCAAGATGTCCTTTCAAGATGATTTCCAACAATTCAATCCTTCGGGTTTTTACTCTACAAACGGGTTTTCTTTCTAACTTGACATTTATGACTATTGATGAAAAACAATGGTTTTCTATGGCTAATCAACTATGTATTGTTGAATAATTGATATGGTAATGCTGGTTTTCGTGTGAAGCAAGTTTCTAAATAATGGTTTCGATGATGTTGTATCTACTACTTTATATCATTTAAATGTTGGGATTGGAACTACAGCTCGAATGGACTCCTAAATGACCCTTTTTCCATTATCCCTAAACTATGAATTTGTCTTGTGTATGACGAAAGTGATTGGGATTGGTCATGTTATTGGGTATTTCACTATGTTGTGGAATGATTTCTATGAATTAAGTGTAAGTGCTTGATGAATATTCTTGGATGCAATAGGTAAGTCTTCTAAAGTCGTGATTTCTCTATTATGTCGATGTTGGACTATAATTGATGTAGCTATGAAATTGAAGTATGTATGATGTTTCTATGCATATATGTTGGCCTATGAATATGCTAAATGTGGGATCATGGTAAGGATATGATAATGCATGTTTATGATGTTTATCTTGTATGCCTTACACACTATGATTATATATGTTAATCCCACGGATGAAGGGTTGTGATGAAAGGAAATTCTTATCTTAAACCTAAAGAGCTTATGATCCAGTGTATACAAGGAGTTTTATATCCTATGACCTATGATACTATTTATGAATAAATATTGACTTAAAGGTTATTAAAAAATTGGGCTTTAGCTTAGCACAATGAACTAGATATGAGAGGTGTCCCGTACCTAGTTGGAAGGTAGGTTCACAATGAGTCTAATGAGGTAGAGGCTGTCATGTAATGTGGAACTATGGGTCTCTAATATATCTCCTAGTTCTTGAACAATGTTGCCACCATAGCAATACTAGCTAGTGGATCCACCTAGAATGCTATGTTCATGTTTTGTTTCTACTTTTGCCGGTAGACCACCTTCTTTGGATGTTGGGTTTCATGACACCGGATACATCACATGGTCTAATATAGTTAAGGCGATTGTTCCCTCAAGTAAAATGAAATACAACTAAATGGACATTGACTAGGGTAACCTGAGGAGTCTACTTAGTATAGGTAGAGGTATGGGACTCTACCTATACATTGCACAAGTTGAACCTAAGTGAAGTCCAAGGAGATTGTTCTTATGTAATATGATAATATTAAATGTATAATTCTTAAGATATAAGATATTACTCTTATATGATGTTGTTTATGTTGATGAACATATTATTGGTGTATATTGTTATATGTGGTGATGACTACCTATGGTATAAGTTATATGAAGAAAAGTTTTACTTATGGTCTTCTAACTTGTTTACTTGACTATGTGTGGTTATGGCGCTTCACATGATTATTGCACTTGTAGCCTTGGGATGAGATAATTGGTAAGTGTTTTGAATGTTAAGTTGATATGCACTATTGAACATGAAATGTTAATATGATTTTATAATGTTATGTCTTTGGTTATGATCATGCTTTAGGTTTTTGTGATCCTTATCTTGTATATGCTCTCTTTGTATGTGAATAAAGGCTTTCAAATGACTTAGCATGCTTTCTAAAGAAATATTCTTTTTCATGCATGTCCTTAAATGTTTATGTTCATATACCCATACTTAGTACATGTGGCCTTTTTACCCATTAATTTATATTACTACAAATGTAGGGTCCAACCATTGATGATTAAGAAGGTCGATTGAAGAAGCTTGGAATTCTTTGTCCAAGTGTTGGTAGGTCCTCATGTTCGGGGATGCTATATTTTTATTATTCTATCGTATGAAGAATTTAGTAGTTTATTGAATTTCATTGTAGTAAGGCCTATATGGCGTATTGAAATGTTATTGGCTAAGTGCAACTCATAATCTTTAGATGGTTTTTCTGTGAGACAAGTTTTAGAATATTGTATGTATGTTATCATGTTGCTATAATAAAAGCCTAAGTAAGCTTCTATGTGAAAGGTCTAAGTATACCTCACTTAATATATGCATAAATTTTTAATTTTCCGCATTTTTAACTGATGACATGTTATGACGAACTCTAAGTGTTTGTCTGAGACCTCTTAGAGGAGGACAACGCTAGTCGCAACTGGGGGTGCTCTCCGGATGTGACACCCTAGGTGATTGTTATCATTTGTCCGAATCTTGATAGCCGAATGATGGTTCGAAAACCACATAAACAAAAAATTTGATGAATATATGTTTGTCTAAGAATATCCAGATGACGAACTATTTGAAATAAGACTAGGAGACATAAATGTTTCCTTTATATAGCATGACCGAATTCCTTTGTTATAAAAAAAACAAATCAATTCGTATTTGAGTCATTTTTATTAGCATATAATGTTTGCACCTTTATTTTCTCAAATAATTATTTCAACACTAGTTTTTTAAAATATATTCTACAGACACAAAGAAATTAATATGTTATAATGCATGTAATTTGAACTCATAATACAATATTAAAATTCCTAACATGAAGGGGACAAAAATACTAATACGCAAGATATCTTTTTATAAAATCATTGCAAAGTACATGTAGTGCTCCATAATTAAAACAATATAAAAAAAATTAAAGTAAAGCACAAATATTAATATGAATTTAAAGTATTGCATATAGCTTCGATAAAAGATATTATCCGAAGATGACTTTATGAAGTATAAATATCAGTTATATGCGTCCTTTGGCGGGCGATGTAAGTAGGACGAAGCTCCATCTTCAAGCTGCTTTAATTGGGCATTTAAGAGTTCCTCGGTGGTATTCATGATACCTTCAAACTTGGTATATGTCCTCTGCATTGAATTGATCCATCGACTCCCACTAACATATAACTCTAGCCTCATTCATTTGATTTATAAACTTATTTTTTCCTTAGCAACTTTTTCTCTTGCATCTAATTCATTTAGCCTATTGTTGTTTTGAATTGCCATGTTGAGTTCCTTTGCAGCGACGAGTTATGCACCTAGACCTAATTCTGTTGTGGTACTTATAAAACGTTCAATGACTACATGAGTAGTCGGGTGAACAAATGAATAATCTTTACCAGATGGAGAAGAAAGAAAAATTCCATGATTGACATCAGATTCTCTTACGAGTTTACTGCCATTTTTATATAAGCATGAAGGACGTTTAATAAATAAGGAATATCGAGAAACTTCGTTTTGTATTTTATCTAGTGAAATTTTTTTGCATTCTAATGCTTTCTTACGCTTCATGGTAGACTACAATAAAATATATTAGTTACATATTTTCAAAGACTGACTACAAAAAAAATGAAATATTATAAGTATTTATATTTCAAAGATCACTTAATTTTAAGAAATTATATAGCCAAATCATTAAACTTTATTTTATATCGTGAAAATGCACAATTACCCCCCTAGAAATGACCGAAAAACTCTCGATAAAGTTTTAATTTTGTGGTGTTTAGGAACAAATTATCCGGTGATTGTTGCACTACTGTTTTGCAAAATAAATGTGAGTATCTTCTGCTGCCTCCACTAGTTAGTCTAAATAACCCAGATGCATAAGTAGATAGTAAAATTTTACCCTTTACCAAGGAGTGTAGGTGATGCTGGTACACGAGGAATCTGTATATTGGCTTGCAAAGGAAGCACCGATGTGTTTTCTCTAGGGCTTGCAATTACTTGATTTTTCCCTGAATTCCCTATCTATTCTGCTCTTGGATAGCCTTGTTGATACCCAAATGTCTTAAAGTTCAAATAAAAGAATGTAAAATAACAAACACCAGATTTCATCATCTTTTTTTCTTATTTTTTCATGGAATATATATACACAAAAAACTCAAACCAAATAACAAACACCAGATTTTATATTTAAAAGAGAAAATACATCATTACCCCATTCAACTATAACACTTTTTTTAAAAAGACACTGAAACTTTAAAAAAGTCCTAATACCCCCTTTTTTCTAGTTTAGAGTGGATTTATTTTCCCCTTATGATCCTATGTGGCACATATAGTATAATGACTCGCTATTGGTGAGTGATACAAGTAACAAAATATATTATATTTTTATTTTAACATTTATTTAATTAAAATATCATTTTTTTACTTTATATGTTTTATGTTTTTTTTTATAATTTTTATTGTTTTTTCTTTTACCCAGACTAATGGAGATTATTGGGTACCTTTCTCAGCTTTCATCTCTGTCTCTTTTACCCCGATCTTCCTCCGCAACCTTTCTCAGCTTTCATCTTTGTCTCTTCCTCCGCAACCTCAAACTAATGGAGATTATTTACAGAGAAAGAGATGAAAGCTGAGAGAGGTTGCGGAGGAAGATTGGAAAGGGCAGGTGAGAGAAGCATCGAAAATTTGACAAATGATTGAGGGAGAATTCCGAGGCCAGGTTCAAATCGAGTAACAAATATCATATCTGAGTCGGAGGGAGAATTTCAGTTTTGATTGATACAATAAAGATTTGATTTTCAGCAAAAAAAATAAAGGAGAAGTACACAAAAATGGTTGAACGATGTAAGAAGAACCACAGAAGATTTTATAGTGTCTTATATTTTTAAATTTTATTTTTGATTTGCTAGAGAAAATGGTTGAGATGATGTTAAAGTGTGGTGAGTGGTGGCTATGGCAGAGAATCGTCAGCGCCGTGAGAAAGAAGAGGTCACCGGCGTTGTTGAACATTGTAGAAGAAAGAAAAGGGATTTTTTTTAAAAATACATAGAATAAAAAATAACAATATGCAATTAAAAAAAAGTTAAAATATTAAAATAAAATAACTGACACATGGTAAGTATCAATTTGTGCGTGTATTCACTTCCCTTCTAAAATTTGGGGTTGACCGAAAAAGAGGACATTTTTACTGCTTTTAAATTGTTTAAGGAGTTACTAGGACATTAACAAAGTTCAAGTGTCTTTTTAAAATAAGTGTTATAGTTGAATGTGATAATTATGTATTTTCTCTATTTAAAAGATCGCTTAATTATAAGAAATTATATAGGCAAATCATTAAACTTTATTTTATATCGGGAAAATGCACAAGTACCCCCTAGATATGACCGAAAAAACTCTCAATGACGTTTTAATTTGGTGGTGTTTAGGAACAAATTATCCTGTGATTGTTGCACTACTATTTTCCAAAATAAATGTGAGTATCTTCTGTTGCCTCCACTAGTCAGTCTAAATAACACAAAAGCGTAAGTAGATAATAAAATGTTACCCTTTACCAAGGAGTGTAGCTGTTACTGGTACACGAGGAATCTGTATGTTGACTTGCAAAGAAAGCACCATTGATTTTTCTCTAGGGATTGCAATTATATGATTTACCCCTTAATCACCCATCCATTCTGCTCCTAGATAGCGTTGTTGACACCCAAATGTCTAAAAGTTCAAATAAAAAGAAAGTAAGAATGTCAACCAAACAATCCATAACATCAATTTATGGATATCAATACCAGAAGATGGTTCCCTACATACCCTGCATTCAGCCTCTTGTTTTCCCAATCATGAACAAGTTCCTCAGATGCTAATCGCTTTGTTCCAATAGGTTCATTGTGAGAGGGAAGACATGAGAGATCAAACTAGTTCAGTTACACGCACAGATATCTGGACTAAAAGCAAACACGTACAGGTAAAAAGAAATTTTTCAAAAAGCAACAACATACACAGTGAAATCCCACAAAGTGGGGTCTAGGTAAGGAAAAGTGTACGCAAACGTTTCCTCTATCTCGTGGAGGTAGAGAAGTTGCGTACTAAAGACCGCTCTCTCAAGTTAATCAAATGAGAAACATAATGGAAAGGAGAAACAACATCAAAGGAAACGCGACCACTAATAGGAAACCAGTGCTGAGCATATAAGTAGGGAATAGTACCATCATCAAAATAGTGAGATCACCTACGCAAGCATAACAAACAACAGATGATGACAGATACCAAAGACTGAAAAATAGCAAGTCCAAGCATCATAACATACGGCTTCCCTTGCTCAATATATGTTATTCATGTATAGGTTCCAATGGTTTTGAAAGAACTAAAATGAAACTTGGAAAACTAGTCAGCTATAAAGTAGAAATAGTTAAAAAGAGCTCTGCAAGGACAGTGACTGTGACAAGCGATGGCTCCTCAAGTGTAAGCACACTCCACCTCCAACCCTGAGGTTGCGGGTTTGAGTAACCAAGGAAGCACAAACTGGGGATCTAAGGTGAAGGGTAACAACAAAAAATTAAAATAAGTATAGTGACTGCATAAGCATTCTAATATATATACTTCTTTTGCATAAAGTATAAGGTTGTGATATATACTCATTAATTTAACAGAAAACCAATGAAAGATTTATGATGTGCAAACCTGTAATGGGGGTACTGGCAAGAGAAGAAGATGAAGCTGGAGGTGCAGACGCATTGCATTTTTTGTGCTACAAGAGAAGATGTGCATCCACATGAAACCACTAGTTAAAAATGCTTTGTGATACATTGGATGTATTTAATGTTCTATTTGCAAATAACTAAGCACGAGAATAGTAGTTGTGAAAGGCACAACTGCAGATCCAGTCACCATTACGCCATGCATTTGGATCTGGAAGCAGCTGATTCGTTTGGCTTGCATATGGAACTCCAAGAGTTTGCAACAGTCTATAGTGATGAGCAGGCTGGCTTTGGTATTGACTAGCCTCTCCTAGCGACCTGTTAGAGCTCAAGGAAAGTTGTTGGAGAACTCCATGTCCAAAGAACCCAATGTTCAACCTTTGTTCCCTACCTCCTTGTGTCCTGTCAAAATAATTTGGATGAGATGGGAGATATGCTCCAGGGATTGCAATTGCTGGCATTGCTGCTACCTCCTTTGGTTGTCCGCATTTTTTGTACTTCTCTCTTGATGCATAATTCTTGTTAGTGAAACTTAATGGAGCATCCCCACCCACACCCAATATACATTTTATCCAGGAAGAGGAAACAAGCCAAGAATAAGCACGTCAACCCCGCCATCCAAGATGAAAACAGACAGGAGAAAACATAAAAAAACTCAACCTAGATGAAATAAGGTTTATCATAAAGTTTAACATAACAAATCAATCTCTCTTAAAATATGAATAATTCATTACAACCTCCACTATATTTGGTAAAAACAACATATCCACTGAAATCTCACAACTGAGGTCTGGGAAGGTACAATGTGTGCAGACCTTACCACCACCTCATTGAGGTAGATAGACAACTTTCAAAAGACCTTGAGCTCAAATCAAACAAAATCAGGTATAAAGAAGGAGAAAATGAAGAGAATATAGCAAATAACAATGAATCATTGCAAAGGTCTACTAGGGTAGAATAGTTAAAAAACAATAATAAACAATGATAAAAATAAAACATAAGAACTACAATAAGACAACTAATACCATCGCACACAACAGCCAAGATAACACTACAATATTATTAACTTTCTATCCTAATATGTGCACTCTATACCCTCCTACCTAGGTTCACATCCTTGGTAACCTGAAACTACGTCATATCATGTCTATTAGCTCTCCCAAATGACTTTTTTGGACTACCTCTACCTCTCCTCTATAACCAATTTCTCACACCTCCTCACTAGTGTGACCATCTTAGCCTCTCTTCCCTCATCTTTTCCACCACAACATATGGCAAAGACAATTCAAAATAGTCAAGTACTAGTAGCTTTTGGTTTATGACTTGCTCACGAACATCATCTACATCATCTTTATTTAGCCCATTTGGATTCTATAATTTGCCTAATGACAACATACACTATATTCAATCTCATTGTTTGGATTGTCTATATAGGTAATTAATTTATGTACAAAAACCCTAAGTGAGTTAGAAAAAAGAAGAGAAATAGCAAGGAAATTCATAGCTCACTAAAGCGACAGAGCCAATAATGCAATATGTTGCACGAAACAAATGGAAAGCAGCCAATTTATATATAACTTTAAAAGCATGTAGTCATTAGAAACATTGATTGAATTCTTTGAGCTTCATTTAAAAAACATAACAACAGACAAAAATTTTCATTTACTTTTTTCCTTATATTTAGTATTTTGAAATCAACTAAAATTATATGTACTAATTACTTACTTATTTGAATTAGGTACGAATCCTAATACTTTGATATTCTTTCAATTGAGATTTATCTTATGTAAATCTTTTATTTATTTGAACAATATGATATGCGTATATAGTATATTTCAAGTTATTGTACACAAAAAAAAAACAAAATTAAAGTTGATATTTAGTAGTACTTCATGAGACCTCATGGTATTCGGGTCTCTTTAAATTTGGTTTCCAAAGCACTCTATTTTTCTGTATATATCAACATCTCGTATTGGATTTACAAAGATTGGAAGCTAAATTTTGTATTAATATATTAAGAATGCGTTTTATTCTCATACTTACTTGTAAATATGGCCCCAATAGACACAAAGTTACCAGTTATTAAAAAACACATCAAAAAATTGATATGTTGTCGTGTATATAATTCAAACGCATAATATAATATTAAGAGATATAACATGTAAGAGACAAAAAATACTAATAGACAAAATATTTGTGATAAAAATCATTGCAAAGTACGTACCATTATTGAAACAAAACTCTTAAAAATAAAGCACACATAATAATATGAAAAATAATATCAAATTTAAATTTTCATTTTGATCGATAGATTTTGATAAGAGATATTATTCGATGATATAAGTGAAGCACTAGATCAATTACCTGCATCCTTTGGTGGGGGTGATATACCGTGGTTTCACAGTATTATTAATACTTTTTTCTTAAGTTTAGTGTGTCCAAAAGCCTTTTTGTGCTAATTTTTATATAAGTTTCTCCTTATTTGCAGGAAATCTGTCCAAAGATGAATGCGGAGGTTTTTGAACAAAGAAATGCAGAAGAGACCACCTACGGAGCTTGTGACGGTCAGTCATGCTCGTGACGATCAGTAGGTGGCAGTGTAGTGCAGCTACTGAAGAAAGATGGGGAAGTCTGACCAAGTGTGGGGTTACGGAAAGCGTGACGGACCGTGTAGCCATGACGGTCCGTCCTGTAGGTTCGTCATGAAGATCAGAGAAGTAGTCCCAGTACCAATATTCCAAGAGTTCAAGTGTTTTGGAACGGAGACCCTCGACGGACCGTTGTGCCTCTGACGATCCGTCATACCTGCCGTCGAGGGTAATGAAGAGAGATTGCACAAGTATGGGACAACGGAATCCATGACGGCCCGTCGTGACCACGACGATCCGTCGCGAGGTCCGTTGATCCAGCCGCGTTTTGACAGATTTACAGCAAATAGAGTCCTTGTTTAATTAGGTTTTTATTTTTTGAGGTTAGACTCTGGATTATTTGGTTAGGCCCTTGATTATTTTTAGACTCTTTGTTAGACTCTTTGTCCTTCAATTAATTTTAGTAATTGATTGTTGGTGATTTTTGTTGATTAATCAAGCGAACTTTCGGATTTTACTCTTTCTCATTGAAGTAAGTACATGAATTCTTATACCATATATTTGAATATTGTGATTATGACTATGGGTAACTAAACTACATAACTAAGGTTGTGGGAACTATAGGCAAATAATGAGGTAAAACCTAACTAAAATAAGAATTCTAGAATAGTGTCTTGCAAGTATTGATAATTCTTTCGCTTAGAAGTCTTTTTAACGGATGACCAACGTTAGAAATCGCCTTAATGCTACTTTCCGGACCAAGGAGGTAGATAATAGGAAAAGAATTATCAACATAGATTTAGTGTATACTATCTAATCGGCTATTATTGATTGGTACGAGGTAATAACTTAGTCAAATATCAAATACGATGCTTAAAATGAGGTAAAGATAAGGGTTAGGATAGCTACACACGTAGCCGGACCAAGGTGCGGAGTAAAATTTTCTAGATGCCGGACCAAGGATTTAGAAATACATAACTTATCACTTTGCATGCAAGATACAAGGAAAGAATTGTTATAGTTAGAATTATCAAGTTATGAACCTGTGGGGAACACGTAAACCCTAGTTACTTTGATTAATTGATTAAACTCTAACATTTGAAGATGTAAGTTGTCTCCTTTAAATTCGCTAGTTATTTTCATTTATTTAGGAATAGAAACCCCCCTTTTTTTCATTTTTGCTTTCCAAGGATGTAATTGACTGAACGATAGTAATAATAGATTGAAGTTAAGTCTAAACTATTTTCCTCGTGGGAACGATCGCAACCTCACTAGTTGGGTTATTTACTTGACACGACCGCTTTACTTCTTATTTGAGAAGTAAGTTTGAGCATATAAAATTTTTGCGCCGCTGCCGGGGAAAGTAGATTTTAGATTAACTTTAACTTATTACTATAGTTTAGTTGATATTTTCTTGATTTTACTTTTTTTTATTGTTTTTGATTCGTGCAAAATCACCCTCCTTGTATGCCAAATACACGGAGAGGAAGAGAACCCCTATTTCCCTACGATCACGAATTAGAGCATACACTACGCAACATGAGTAGAAACTTGGGAATTAATGATGATGATCCAAACCAGAACATCCCAGCTCCGGTTGATGTTCATGGTCAGTTGTTACCCGATGCCTTGGGTGAACACCAACAGAGGGGACAAAATCCCGTTCCACGGCCCCAAGCATACTACAGAGGCTATGACAACATAGAAGACTCTGATGGACCACTTGTCTTGCCCCCACTACCACCAGGCTACACCTTCGTGGTAACTAGTAGCCTGATGCAAATGCTCATTGCTAGAGGGTTGTTTTCAGGGCTACATTCTGAGGATCCACATGCCCATATAGATAAGGTAAGGGCGGTGTGTAAAAGCTGTGTAGGGAGGCCTGACCTGGACTTGGATGTAATAGGGATCAGAGTGTTTCCTCTCTCACTAACGGGAGAGGTTGCTATATGATTCACTGAGCTCCCGTACAACTCAATTTTCACTTGGAACCAACTAAGGGATGTTTTCTTAGCACACTACTATCCGGTCTCGAAGAAACTAAACAACAAAGATAGAGTGAACAACTTTGTGGCACTACCAGGAGAGTCAGTTAGTAGTTCTTGGGATAGATTCTGCTCGTTCTTGAGAAGTGTCCCAAATCACCGTATAGATGATGAGTCACTGAAGGAATACTTCTACCGAGGACAGGATGATAATAATAAAGCGGTGTTGGACACTATAGCAGGTGGATCTTATGGGGAGTGTCCTTATACTGAGATTGCTGAAAAATTAGAGAAAATGTCTCGGAATAATAAAGCTTTGAGTACTAGGAAGTCAGATACCGGGAGAAATACCTTGGCAGTGCAGTCCACTCACAACCTAGCCACATATGAGATTTGTGAAGAAATGGCTCAGATGAGAACTGAGCTTGGGTTGGTACTAAAACATATCACNAACGAGATTCGTGAAGAAATGGCTCAGATGAGAACTGAGCTTGGGTTGGTTCTAAAACATATCAGTAGGGGTGTAGAAAAGATAAATGCACTTAACTACTTGCCTAAACCACCACCTCCTAATGATGAATGCTATTATGCAGAGGACTCCTATGCAGTAAATGAGCAGACGGAGGTTTCCGACCGAGCGCCCAAGGCTCAAATCAGGATAATTGGTGCCAAGGTCAAGGGAACCAAGGTCGGATCTATGGTACCTATAACCGTGAGGGTCATTATGCCCGAGATGGAAACTACAACCGCGACAACAACTTTAACAGGGGTAACTACGGTAACAGAAATGATAGGAATGGGCCCTATGTCCCTCCTCAAAATCGTGAAGTTACTCCTAGGGATGGTGGAGATAGTATGGCGCGAGTGTAGGATATGTTGCACAAAATGATGAGGAGGTTCGATGCTAGTGATGAGCACATTAAAGAGTTAAGGTGTGATTTAGCAGGTATTGGGAAAAAAGTCGATACACATGCAATATCGATTAAGCAAATCGAGTTGCAAATGGCCCAATTATCTGCGACAGTTAACACACGGCAACCGGGCACTCTTCCTAGCAACACTGTCCAAAATCCGAAAAATGATGCATACTGTATGACAATCACTACTCGGGGTGGTAAGCAAGCCATTGACCCACCTATGCCGTCTAATGAGGAAAATGTGAGAAAGGATGATGATAAGGTGGTAAAGGGTAGTGGTGAAGCAGAAGAGAGCACTGGAAAAGATGCAGAAGTCCCTATGAAGGTAATTCCCATGCCTAGACCACCACCACCCTTCCCTCAGAGATTAGTGAAAAAGACCGAGGATGGTAAATATCGGCGTTTTATAACAATGCTGAAGCAGCTTTCTATCAATGTCCCTTTGGTAGAAGCTCTTGAACAAATGCTTGGTTATGCCAAGTTTATGAAAGATCTGGTTACAAAGAAAAGATCGGTAACTTTCGAGGATGATGATAGACTGCAACATTGTAGTGCTATTGCTACAAGATCTCTCGTACCAAAGAAACAAGATCCGGGTGTGTTCACTATTCCTTGTACAGTCGGGTAATTACATTTTGCGAAAGCATTATGTGATCTGGGGGCAAGCATAAATCTCATGAGCCTCTCGATTTACAAGAAGTTGGGTTTGGGTGACCCAAAACCCACTCCGATGCGGCTACTGATGGCTGATCGAACAGTAAAAAGGCCTATAGGGATACTCCATGATGTGCTAGTAAAAGTGGAGTCATTCATATTTCCGGCAGATTTTGTTATTCTTGATTGTGAAGTCGATTTTGAAGTGCCTATTATTCTTGGGAGGCCATTCCTTGCTACAGGTAGAGCCTTTGATATGGAAAAGGGGCAGATGAACTTTCGGTTTAACAATGAAGAAGCGACCTTCAACATTTGTAGGACCATGAGGCAGAGTGGTGCGCTCCAATTTGTATCCTCCATATCCCACAAAGACAAGATGAAGAAGGAGAATGAAATTAAAAGTGCACAACAAGAGTTTATGGTTGGGGATTTGGTGCTTTTAGACAGTTTTGGGGTGCCTTGTCTTCCGGGCAAGCTCAAGTCCAAACGGACTGACCCTTACTTGATTACCCAAGTATTCCCTAATGGATCAGTTGAGTTAAAAACCAAGGAGGGAGTGCGGTTTAAGGTGATAGAGAACGAATAAAACTCTATTTTGGGCATACTGCATCGATGAATGAAATGATAGATGCATACCATCTTGATGAAGGCTGAGTAATCAAGTGTCCTTAGTCGTGCCGCGACGTTAAATCAGGCGCTTGTTGGGAGGCAACCCAATACTTATAGTTTTTTTGTTTCTACTAATGGTAGAATTTTGTACTAATAGGTTTTAAAATTTGCAGGCACATCACCAGGAAATTCTGCAGAAAATCACTCTCCAGCAGTCACTGACGGATACGTCGACGGACCGTTGTGCCTGTGACGGACCGTCGCATGAATCCGTCGTGCCAGGTACGTCTTTCTGTTATTTTCAAAATAGGGCACACGCGACGGAACCAACGACAAATCGTCACAACCGAGATGGACCGTCGTCGTGGAATCGTCGCGTCATTAATGAAGCGTACCCGACCCCACCCGGCTGGGTTTTTTTAAAAATTTATCATTTAAAACCCCCACCCCTTCATTTCACCCATTCTTTCACTCTTTCTCCCATTTCCCTCCCTTTTCAACTTTCAAAGCTCTCTTACAACCGATCTTTTCCCCCTAAATTCTCCAAATTCCTAAAAGTCATCATCTACTAGTCGGAGCTTCTGCTGTGGGTGTCTTCTTGATCACCAAGTACCTTTCCCTCTTGTTTTTCTCAAATTCTCAGGTATGTGTCTCTAATTTCTACTCATTTATATTGCATTTTTGTTTATCAATTAGTATTAGCCTAGATCTTCTTGAAATGTTCATTTTTTTTATAAAATTCTGTCTGACCTAGGTTAAAAAATCCTCGAAATTGCCGTGTTAAAACCCTAGAAATAGGTGCTTTAGCATTGCTAGTTTACTAGGTATTTGGGTTAGACAAATGTAGGTTAAAACACCACCAATTCGATTTGGGTCATAGGGGATGAATGGGGCATCTCCAGTTCTGTCACTGAGTTACATAACGACACCCCGATGACGGACCGTCGTACCCACGACGGACCGTTACTGGGTCCGTTCCAAATGCCCTAACAGCCCACTGTCAAATTTTCTCTAAGTGTCCTCCAACGGACATATGCGACAGACCGTTATCCTTACGACGGTGCGTCCTGCACAACCGTTCTGGTTGTCACAGACCCTATTCCTAAGGGTCTCTCATTTTTTTTAAGTGTCCTCAACCGGACACCTACGACGGACCATCATAACCACGACGGTCCGTCTTGCATGACCGTTATGATGGTCAGAGACCCCTCTCCTAAGGGTCTCCATATTTTTTTCAAGTGTCCTCTGACGGACACCTACGACGGACCGTCGTACCTGTGACGGTCCGTCCTGCACAACCGTTCTTGTTGTCAGAGAACCTTTTCCTAAGGGTCTCTCTCTATTTTCCTAAGTATCCTCAAACGGAAAACTACGACGAACCGTCATACCCTCGACGGTCCGTCCTGCATGACCGTCATGATGGTCAGAGACCCCTCTCCCAAGGGTCTCCATATTTTTTTCAAGTGTCCTCTGATGGACACTTACGACGGACCGTCATACCTGTGACGGTCCGTCCTGCATATACCGTCATACTTGTCAGAGACTCTCCTTCAGGGTTCTCCATATAAATATAGTCTAAGTAAGACACGACGGACCCCATGACGGTCCGTCGTACTCACGACGAGCCGTCACCTGGTCCTTTCTGTTTCACTGTTACTATAGCAATGTCATTTTATTTTATTTTTTATTTATTTATTTTTTGTTGTTTTGCTTGTCTTGTTTGTTCTTTCTGATACTGATAATGATCCTTTATTGGCACTATCTACTATGGCACCAAAACAAGATAGAGTCTATACACGCGGGCGATCGAAGTCTGTCGCCCCGTCTGCCCGCCTGGTCATTGGATCTGATGATGAGCGAGACCCCGAGTACGTGCCTCCAGGCACTTCCACCCCATAACCGTGCTGCACGGGCTGCCAGAGCCACACCCAAAAAGGTGGCGTACGGCGTAGTCACTGCCTCCCAGTCTGATGAGGAGCCCACACTGACCGGCACACCTTCTGGGTCAGCCACTAATGAAAAAGGAGCGTCTGTCTCCTTAGGAGTTTCGTGGATGGAGGAAGCCTCCGGATCTGCTAAGGTTCCCGCACCTGCCTGATATACCGTGGTTTCACTGTATTATTAATACTTTTTCCTTAAGTTTAGTGTGTCCAAAAGCCTTTTTGTGCTAATTTTTATATAAGTTTCTCCTTATTTGTAGGAAACCTATCCAAAGATGAACGCGGAGGTTTTTGAGCGAAGAAATGCAGAAGAGACCACCTACGGAGCTTGTGATGGTCCGTAGGTGACATCGTAGTGCAGCTGCTGAAGGAAGATGGGGAAGTCTGACCAAGTGTGGGTTTACGGAGTGCGTGACGTATCGTCGTAGCCATGAAGGTCCATCCTGCAGGTTCGTCATGAAGATCAGAGAAGTAGCCCCATTACCCATATTCCAAGAGTTCAAGTGTTTTGGAACGGAGACTCTCGACGGACCGTTGTGCTCGTTACGATCCGTCATACCTGCCGTCGAGGGTAATGAAGAGAGCAGCAGAAGAAATTTCATCAAGTATAGGACGACGGAGTCCATGACGGTCCGTCGTGACCACGACGATCCGTCGCGATGTCCGTCGATCCAGCCGCGTTTTTGACAGATTTCCAGCAAATAGAGTCCTTGTTTAATTAGGTTTTTATTTTCTATAAATAGTTCGAAAAACCTCGTTTTTGAGTTTAGACTCTGTATTATTAGGTTAGACTCAGGATTATTTGGTTAGGCCCTTGATGATTGTTAGATTTTTTATTATCGTGAGACTTTTATCATTGATTGTTTGTGATTTTTGTTGATTAATCAAGCGAACTTTCGGATTTTACTCTTTCTCATTGACGTAAGTACATGAATTCTTATATCATATATTTGAATATTGTGATTATGACTATGGGTAACTAAACTCCATAACTTGTGGGAACCATAGGAAAATAATAAGGTAAAACCTAACTAAAATAACAATTCTAGAATTGTGTCTTGCATGTACGGATAATTCTTTCGCATAGAAGTCATTTTAACGGATGGAAAATGTTAGAACTCGCCTTAATGCTACTTGCCGGACCACGGACGTAGATAATAGGAAAAAAATTATCAACGTAGATTTAGTGTATACTATCTAATAGGCTAGTGTTGATTGGTACGATGTAATAACTTAGTCAAATATCGAATACGATGCTTAATATGAGGTAAAGATAAGGGTTAGGATAGCAACACACGTAGCCGGACCAAGGTGCGGAGTGAAATTTTCTAGATGCCGCACCAAGGATTTAGAAATACATAACTTATCACCTTGCATGCAACATACTGGGAAAGAATTGTTATAGTTAGACTTATAAAGTTATGAACCTGTGGGGAACACGTAAACCCTAGTTACTTTGATTAATTGATTAAACTCCAACATTCAAAGCTGTTAGTTTCTCCTTTTATTTCGCTAGTTATTTTCATTTATTTAGGAATAGAAACCCCCATTTTTATTATTTTTGCTTTCCAAGGAAGTAATTGACTAAACAATAGTAGTAATTAATTGAAGTTAAGTCTAAACTATTTTCCTCGTGGGAATGATCCCATCCTCACTAGTTGGGTTATTTACTTGACACGACCGCTTTACTTCTTATTTGAGAAGTAAGTTTGAGCGTTTCAAATTTTGGCGCCGCTGCCGGGGATCCGTCCTGCATGACCGTCATGACGGTCAGAGACCCCTCTCCTAGGGTCTCCATATTTCTTTCAAGTGTCCTCTGACAGACACCTACGATGGACCGTCGTACGTGTGACGGTCTTTCCTGCATGACCGTTTCGATCGTCAGAGACCCTCCCCTAAGGGTCTCCATATTCTTTTTTCAAGTGTCCTCTGACGGACACCTACGACGGACCGTCTTACCTGTGACGGTCCGTCCTGCACATACCGTCATACTTGTCAGAGACTCTCCTTTAGGGTTCTCCATATAAAGATAGTCTAAGTAAGACACGACGGACCCCATGACGGTCCGTCGTACTCACGACGAACCGTCACCTAGTCCGTTGTGTTTCACTGTAACTATAGAAATGTCATTTTATTTTAATTTTTTTTATTTTGTGTGGTTTTTGTTGTCTTGTTTGCTTATTCTAGTACTAATATTGATCCTTTAAAGGTACTACCTACTATGGCACCAAAACAAGATCGAGTTTATGCACGCGGGCGATCGAAGTCTGTCGCCTGTCTACCCACCTAGTCATTTGCTCTGATGATGAGCGTGACCCCGAGTACGTTCCCCCTGGCACTTCCACCCCATCCTGTGATGCACGTGCTGCCAGAGCCACACCCAAAAAGGTGGCGTGCGGCGTAGTCACTGCCTTCCAGTATGATGAGGAGCACACACTGACCGGCAAACCTTCTAGTTCAGCCAGTAATGAAGAAGGAGCGTCTGGCTCCTTAGGAGTTTCGTGGTCAGAGGAAGCCTCCAGATCTGCTGAGGTTCCCGCACCCGCCACCGCTCAAGCGTCGGCCTCGTCTGATGAGGCTGACAGTTCGGCCACACCCGGTTCACCAGCTCGTGCTCTCACCCTGGTCACCGACCAGCCCAACTGGTGGTGTGTAGACGGGTAGTTTCAAGTCTATTCCGATGCCAAGTTCCTGAATGACAAAGGAGTTATGACTCGGACACTTACATTAGAGCGGCGGGTCCTTACGGGAGTCTCCCGACGATGCCTGAGATCCACAATCTCTTCACCAGACATCGACTGGAGTGGACAGCACGTCCGTTGGGATGTTATAGTGAAGAGCTAGTCCGAGAGTGCTACGCATCCTACGTAGCGACTCTCAGATCGCAGATTGATAGGAGGGCTGCCCCCGCAAAACATGCCGCACTTGAGCAGGTCCGAGTACGTGGCATTCCGGTTGATATCTCCCTACCTGCTATCCACCGGTTTCTATACGGCCAGAATGTTGATGCTAATCGGGCCCCTCTCACTGCCGAGTTTGACTACCGATGGCAGATTGTCAAAGATGGCCAATTTCTGCGTGAGCCATCGCTGAGAGAGACCACCAAGAGGTGGATGGACCTGCACTTGTCCGTTGATGGAGAGGGTGCCGACTGGGTGACTGAGCCGAAGGGGGCCATCAAGAAGGCCAACCTGACTTTCACGATGAAGTTTTTGTGGTTGATTGTCCGCCAATGCCTTTCCCCCACAGCCGCTGATAATATCGTCACATGGGATCGAGCAATACTTATGTAGGCGATGATAGCCGGGTTTGAGGTGGATTTTGCGTGGCTTCTACGGGCGGTCATGCACGAGAGGGCTTTTAAAGTCCCAACTACTTACCCTTTCCCGTGCATGATATTTTCTCTATGCAGGTCTACCGGTTTGCCTATATGGCATGTTGATCAACTCAAGACCCCGCTGGGCACAGTTGATATCGGCCTCATTAGGGATGAGGCCAATAAGTTGGCTCTACGCGAAGGGCCCCGTCCAGAGTTGCCTCCTCTTGGTGACAATCTGGCTGAGACGGTAGCAGAGACCCGCACGGCTACGCAGGCGGCTTCCACTGACACTACCCCGGTCGAGTCTATCCCGGGTAGTAGCACCGCCCCGAGCTCCTCTCGCTCAGCCCCTTTCTCCGCTCTGGTCCCTCTTGCTAGGGTCCAGAAATTAGAGGCACAGATGGCCACACTTCTGCATCACATCCAGCCTTGGATGCAGAAGTCTATTGCTGAGACAGAAGAGCGCTTGGAGCGGAGAATGGTCCAGCACACAAAGCTGAAGATCGTTGAGGTTCATCAGCGCTTGGACGCTTTTGAGTTGCGAGTGCTAGCCCGACCAGCCCCTCCGGTGGATGTGTCGACCCTTCAGGCTGCGGTCGACAGTCTTCGAGCAGATATTGATACGATCTTAGAGGCTAGGGTGCCTGAGTCTGAGGCCCCTTCTGTAGAGCCTGCTGAAGACACAGTGATGGCGACCTATTCGCCACTTCAGAGATTCCACCACCTTCCCCTCGAGAGCATGCCAAGAGGCGGAGGGGTCGAGAGGAAGATGAGGCGCGAGCACGGAAGAAGGAGCACCGTGAGATGGAGGCTGCGAGGAGAGCCTCACTTGCTGAGGAGGAGGCGCGTCAGATGAGAGCAGAAGAGTTAGCTGCTAAGGTGTCTAGCTCCAGAACTGTTGAGATAGCGGGAGGCACTGCTGATAGTGCTGTTGATGCTGAGGACACCACTGAGGGTGTCCAGATTAGAGAGTTAGTGGGTTCTGGGGAACCAGACCCACCAGCTTGCTGATCGTCGGCGCTTTGCGCCCCAGGTTTGCTTCACCTACCACTCTAGTATTTAAATTTTTTTTATGCATTGGGGATAATTGCATGTATTTTTGTTAGGGGTTGGGTAAATGGAAAGTGAGTGCTAGGGTGAAGTCTGAGTAGCCCAATTCACTATCCTCTTTTGGGGTTTTCTTTCCTGTGTTGTTATTCCCTGAAAAACTGATTACTTTTTCCGTTGAACCGGCATGTCTATATCTTGTGTACATAGTTTAATTCAGGAGCATGATGGATAAAATGATATCCTGATAAAATGGAAAATGATGCATGACTAGGCAAAGTAATTGATAAATGTGTGGCTCTAAGCATGACATGGAGGTACACCACTGCATAACCCTAAGTCTAAAATTCGAACTAGGTGTCTGATAATCTGATAGAGTGATGAGATGTCAAGTGAGTGTGAGGAAGATTTTAATAGTCCACTATTTGTAATGAGCTAGAACTTGCCTGGTTAGTCTTGCTAAAAGTAAGATGTAATAGACAAATAGGAAAGGATCATAGGCCATTATTCAATATAGCCCATTTTTAGCCTAAATAAAAGAAAACCAAATGAAATTTATCCTTCTTTGATCCAAATGATTTGAGCTTAAATTAGACCTTTCTTTCTCACCCCAACTGATCTTTTCTGGGAATAATGTGTTGGCCCTGGTCCCTCCTTGGACATGTGCACCTCAGCTTATGCCAAAAGCATAAGTTGAGGGTGGCTAATGCAGTAAACAACCTTTTTATGGGTCTGACCCAACTTTGGGTATTGTGTACTTTGACTCATGTCAAAGCAATGAGTTGAGGGTCGCTATTATGAGGAATGCTCTGGAAAGTGGGGTTGAAAGAATAAAGAGAGAGAAAGAAGAAAAGTAAAGTGACTCAAAAAGTAGTTGAAAGAAAAGTAAAAATGAAAAAACAAAAATAAAATATAGAAGCAAGAAAAGAAGAGAGTCACTTACACAAATGAAGAAAAAAGGGAAAATAGCAACGTGAAAGAATGTGGGAAACTGGGCAAAATAAAATGATAGAAAATGGTATGTTTAGCCGATATGTCAAGGAGGGCAAAAAGTCACTAATGTATACCTAAATATACCCTACCTGACCCTGAGCCTATGTTACAAGCTAAGAAAGTCCTATCGTGATCCTAAGGGTTGTATAGCGAACTTAAAGCAGTGAAAATAAGGGCACGCTTATGGCAATAGGTATGAATGAGTGTGAATTTGTTCTGAGAGTGAGTGTTGAAAAGTAATCCTTATACTCAAACTGAAATCATTGTGTGAAAAATGAGGATTTTGTTTTGAAGTGAGGACACTAGTTGCATAACCGAAAATATTAGCACCTCGGTGAGAGATCGAAGAGGATAGGTGTTAGTGCATGGTGAGTCTGTGTCATGGTCTGATTCCACATAATTCAAGCCTAATAGTGATAGCATGCATAAATATGAAAAGATTAATCGGGATTGATAGCCAAATGATTGCAAAGGATAAAACATGGATACTGTTGTACAAAGATTGTGTATTGAGTCATAGTGCGTCGCTTGAGGACAAACAACGAATTTAAGTTGAGGGTGTTGATATTCCGCGGTTTCACGGTATTATTAATACTTTTTCCTTAAGTTTAGTGTGTGCAAAAGCCTTTTTGTGCTAATTTTTATATAAGTTTCTCCTTATTTGCAGGAAATCTGTCCAAAGATGAACGCGGAGGTTTTTGAGCGAAGAAATGCAGAAGAGACCACCTATGGAGCTTGTGATGGTCCTTCATGCTTGTGACGGTCCGTAGGTGGCAGAGTAGTGCAGCTGCTGAAGGAAGATGGGGAAGTCTGACCAAGTGTGGGTTTACGGAGTGGGTGACGGACCGTCGTAGCCATGACGGTCCGTCCTGCAGGTTCGTCATGAAGATCAGAGAAGTAGCCCCAGTACCCATATTCCAAGAGTTCAAGTGTTTTTGAATGGAGACCCTCTACGGACCGTTGTGCTCGTAACGATCCATCATACCTGCCGTCGAGGGTAATGAAGAGAGCAGCAGAAGAAATTTCATCAAGTATAGGACGACGGAGTCCATGACGGTCCGTCGTGACCACGACGATCCGTCGCGATGTCCGTCAATCCAGCCGCGTTTTTGACAGATTTCCAGCAAATAGAGTCGTTGTTTAATTAGGTTTTTATTTTCTATAAATAGTTCTAAAAACCTCGTTTTTGAGTTTAGACTCTGTATTTTTAGGTTAGACTCGGGATTATTTGGTTAGACCCTTGATTATTGTTAGATTTTTGATTATCTTGAGACTTTTATCATTTATTGTTGGTGATTTTTGTTGATTAATCAAGCGAACTTTCGGATTTTACTCTTTCTCATTGAAGTAAGTACATGAATTCTTATATCATATATTTGAATATTTTGATTATGACTATGGGTAACTAAACTCCATAACTAGGGTTGTGAGAACCATAGGCAAATAATGAGGTAAAACCTAACTAAAATAACAATTCTAGAACAGTGTCTTGCATGTATTGATAACTCTTTCGCATAGAAGTCTTTTTAACGGATGGCCGACGTTAGAACTCGCCTTAATGCTACTTGCCGGACCAAGGAGGTAGATAATAGGAAATGAATTATCAACATAGATTTAGTGTATACTATCTAATAGGCTACTATTGATAGGTACGAGGTAATAACTTAGTCAAATGTCGAATACGATGCTTAATATGAGGTAAAGATAAGGGTTAGGATAGCAACACACGTAGCCGGACCATGGTGCGGAGTGAAATTTTCTAGATGCCGGACCAAGGATTTAGAAATACATAACTTATCACTTTGCATGCAAGATACTAGGAAAGATTTGTTATAGTTAGACTTATAAAGTTATGAACCTGTGGGGAACACGTAAACCCTAGTTACTTTGATTAATTGATTAAACTCCAACATTCGAAGCTGTTAGTTGTCTCCTTTTATTTCGCTAGTTATTTTCATTTATTTAAGAATAGAAACCCCCCTTTTTATCATTTTTGCTTTCCAAGGAAGTAATTGACTAAACAATAGTAGTAATAAATTGAAGTTAAGTCTAATCTATTTTCCTCGTGAGAACGATCCCAACCTCACAGTTGGGTTATTTACTTGACACGACCGCTTTACTTCTTATTTGAGAAGTAAGTTTGAGCGTATCAAATTTTGGCACCGCTGCCGGGGATCCGTTCTGCATGACCGTCACGGCGGTCAGAGACCCCTCTCCTAGGGTCTCCATATTTCTTTCAAGTGTCCTCTGACGGACACCTACGACGGACCGTCGTACCTGTGGCGGTCCGTCCTTCATCACCGTTTCGATGGTCAGAGACCCCTCTCCTAAGGGTCTCCATATTTTTTTTCAAGTGTCCTCTGACGGACACCTACGACGGACCGTCTTACCTGTGACGGTCCGTCCTACACGTACCGTCATACTTGTCAGAGACTCTCCTTCAAGGTTCTCCATATAAACATAGTCTAAGTAAGATACGACGGACACCATGACGGTCCGTCGTACTCACGACGAACCGTCACCTGGTCTGTTGTGTTTCACTGTTACAATAGAAATGTCCTTTATTTTAAATTTTTTTTTTGTAGGGTTTTTCTTGTCTTGTTTGCTTATTCTAGTACTAATATTGATCCTTTACAAGTACTACCTACTAAGGCACCAAAACAAGATCGAGTCTATGCACGCGGACGATCGATGTTTGTCGGCCCGTCTGCCCGCCTGGTCATTGGCTCTGATGATGAGCGTGACCCCGAGTACGTTCCCCCAGGCACTTCCACCCCATCCCGTGCTGCACGTGCTGCCTGAGCCACACCCAAAAAGGTTGCGTCCAGGATAGTCACTGCCTCCAGTATGACGAGGAGCGCACACTGACCGGCACACCTTCTGGATCAGCCACTAATGAAGAAGGAGCGTCTTGCTCCTTAGGAGTTTCATGGTCAGAGGAAGCCTCCGGATCTGCTGAGGTTCCCGCACCCGCCACCGCTGCAGCGTCGGCCTCGTCTGATGAGGCTGACAGTTCGGAATCCACACCCGGTTCACCAGCTCGTGCTCTCACCCCGGTCACCGACCAGCCCAATCGGTGGTGTGTAGACGGGCAGTTTCAAGTCTATTCCGATGCCAAAATCCTGAATGACAAAGGAGTTATGACTCGAACACTTACATTGGAGCGGCGGGCCCTTAAGGGAAGTCTCCCGACGATGCCTGAGTACCAGAATCTCTTCACGAGACATCGACTGGAGTGGACTGCACGTCCTTTGGGACGTTATAGTGAAGAGCTGGTCCGAGAGTTCTACGCATCCTACGTAGCGACTCTCCGATCGTAGATTGATAGGCGGGCTGCCCCCGCCCAACAGGCCCCACTGGAGCAGGTTTGAGTACGTGGCGTTCCGGTTGATATCTCCCTGCCTTCTATCCGCTGGTTTCTATACGGCGAGAATGTTGACGCTAATCGGAACCCTCTCACTGCCAAGTTTGACTACCGATGGCAGATTGTCAAAGATGGCCAATTTCTGTGTGAGCCATCGCTGAGAGAGACCACCAAGACGTGGATGGCCCTGCACTTGTCCGTTGATGGAGAGGGTGCCGACTGGGTAATTGAGCCGAAGGGGGCCATCAAGAAGGCCAACCTGACTTTCACGGCAATGTTTTTGTGGTTGATTGTCCGCCACTGCCTTCCCCCCACAGCCGCTGATAATATCGTCACATGGGATTGAGCAGTATGGCGGCGATGATATCCTGGTTCGAGGTGAATTTTGCGTGGCTTCTACAGGCAGTCATGCACAAGAGGGCTTTTAAAGTCACAACTACTTACCCTTTCCCGTGCATGATATTTTCTCTATGCAGGTCTGCCAGTGTGCCTTTATGGCACGTTGATCAACTCAAGACCCCGCTGGGCACAGTTTATATCGGCCTCATCAGGAATGAGGCCAATGAGTTGGCTCCACGCAAAGGGCCCCGTCCAGAGTTGCCTCTTCTTGGTGACAATCTGGCTGAGACGGTAGCACAGACCCGCACGGCTACGCAGGCGGTTTCCACTGACACTACCCCGGTCGAGTCTATTCCGGGTAGTAGCACTGCCCCGAGCTCCTCTGGCTCAGCCCCTTTCTCCGCTCTGGTCCCGCTTGTTAGGGTCTAGAAATTAGAGGCACAGATGGCCACACTTCTGCATCACATCCAGCCCTGGATGCAGAAGTCTATTGCTGAGACAGAAGAGCGCTTGGAGCGGAGAATGGTCCAGCACACAGAGCGGAAGATCGTTGAGGTTCATCAGCGCTTGGACACTTTTGAGTTGCGAGTGCTAGTCCGACCAGCCCCTCCGGTGGATGTGTCGACCCTTCAGGCTGCGGTCGACAGTCTTCGAGCAGATATTGATATGATCTTAGAGGCTAGGGTGCCTTAGTCTGAGGCCCCTTATGTAGAGCCTGCTGAAGACACAGTGATGGCGGCCCTATTTGCCACTTCAGAGATTCCACCACATCCCCCTCGAGAGCATGCCAATAGGCGTAGGGATCGAGAGGAGGATGAGGCGCGAGCACGGAAGAAGGAGCGCCGTGAGATGGAGGCTGCGAGGAGAGCCTCGCTTGCTGAGGAGGAGGTGCGTCAGATGAGAGCAGAAGAGTTAGCTGCTGGGGCGTCTAGCTCCAGAACTGTGGAGATAGCGGGAGGCACTGCTGATAGTGCTGTGGATGCTGAGGACACCACTGAGGGTGTCCAGATAACAGAGGTAGTGGGTTCCGGGGTACCGGACCCACCAGCTTGCTGATCGTCGGCGCTTTGCGCCCCAGGTTTTCTTTACCTACCACTCTAGTATTTGAATTTTTTTATGCATTGGGGACAATTGCATGTCTTTTTGTTGGGGGTGGGGTAAACGGAAAGTGATTGCTAGGGTGAAGTCTGAGTAGCCCAATTCACTATCCTCTTTTGGGGTTTTCTTGCCTGTGTTTTTTCCCCGAAAGACTTATTACTTTTTCCGTTGAACCGGCATGTCTATATCTTGTGTACATAGTTTAATTCTGGAGCATTATGGCTAAAATGATATCTTGATAAGATGGAAAATGATGCATGACTAGGCATAGTAATTGATAAATGTGTGTCTCTAAGCATGACATAGAGGTACACCACTGCATGACCCTTAGTCTAAAATTCTAACTAGGTGTCTGATAATCTGATAGAGTGATGAGATGTCAAGTGAGTGTGAGTAAGGTTTGAATAGTCCACTATTTGTACTGAGCTAGAACTTGCCTGGTTAGTCCTGTTAAAAGTAAGCTGTAATAGACAATTAGGAAAGGATCATAGGCCATTATTTAATATATCCCGTTTTTGGCCTAAATAAAAGAAAACCAAATGAAATTTATCCTTCTTTGATCCATATGATTTGAGCTTAAATTAGACCTTTCTTTCTCACCCCAACTGATCTTTTCTGGGAATAATGTGTTGGCCCTGGTCCCTCCTTGGACATGTGCACCTCAGCTTATGCCAAAGGCATAAGTTGAGGGTGGCTAATGCAGTAAACAACCTTTTTATGGCCCTGACCCAACTTTGGGTATTGTGTACTTTGACTCATGGCAAAGCCATGAGTTGAGGGTGGCTATTATGAGGAATGCTCTGGAAAGTGGGGTTGAAAGAATAAAGAGAGAAAAAGAACAAAAGTAAAGTGACTCAAAAAGTAGTTGAAAGAAAAGTAAAAAAAATAAAAAATTACAAAAAATACAAGCAAGAAAAGAAGAGAGTCACTTATACAAATGAAGAAAAAAGGGAAAATAGCAAGGTGAAAGAATATGGGAAACTGGGCAAAATAAAATGATTGAAAATGGTATGTTTAGCCAATATGTCAAGGAGTGAAAAAACGTCGTTTTTGAGTTTAGAATCTGTATTATTAGGTTAGACTCGGGATTATTTGGTTAGGCCCTTGATTATTGCTTGATTTTTGATTATCTTGAGACTTTTATCATTGATTGTTGGTGATTTTTGTTGACTAATCAAGCGAACTTTCGGATTTTACTCTTTCTCATTGAAGTAAGTACATGAATTCTTATTCCATATATTTGAATATTGTGATTATGACTATGGGTAACTAAACTCCATAACTAGGGTTGTGGGAACCATAGGCAAATAATGAGGTAAAACCTAACTAAAATAACAATTCTAGAATAGTGTCTTGCATGTATTGATAATTCTTTCGCTTAGAAGTCTTTTTAACGGATGGCCAACGTTAGAACTTGCCTTAATGCTACTTGCCGGACCAAGGAGGTAGATAATAGGAAAAGAACTATCAACATAGATTTAGTGTATACTATCTAATAGGCTAGTATTGATTGGTACGAGGTAATAACTTAGTGAAATATCAAATACGATGCTTAATATGAGGTAAAGATAAGGGTTAGGATAGCAACACAGGTAGCCGGACCAAGGTGCGGAGTGAAATTTTCTAGATGCCGGACCAATGATTTAGAAATACATAACTTATCACTTTGCATGCAAGATACTAGGAAAGAATTGTTATAGTTAGAATTATCAAGTTATGAACCTGTGGGGAACACGTAAACCCTACTTATTTTGATTAATTGATTAAACTCTAACATTCGAAGCTTTTAGTCGTCTCCTTTAATTTCACAAGTTATTTTCATTTATTTAGGGATAGAAACCCCCCATTTTTTCATTTTTGCTTTCGGAGGAAGTAATTGACTGACCGATAGTAATAATAGATTGAAGTTAATTCTAAACTATTTTCCTCGTGGGAACGATCCCAACCTTACTAGTTGGGTTATTTACTTTAGACGACCGCTTTACTTCTTATTTGAGGAGTAAGTTTGAGCGTATCAGGGGGTTATGCGGAGGCGAAGCTCCATCTTCTAGCAGCCTTAATTGGACATTTAACAAAGCCTCAGCTGTATTTAACCATACTTTGAACTTGGTGTTCCTTAGCATTGAACTGGTCCATGGCCTCCCACCAACCTCTAACTATAACCTCGTTCATTTGATCCATCATTCGTATTATATTCTTTGCAGCTTTTTCCCTTGCATCAAAGTCATTTAGCCTATCATTCATTTGTATCACAGTGTTGCGTGCTTCTACAGCAGCAAATTTTGCAGCTCCATCTATTGTTGTGGGACTTATAAAATGACCGATGACTACATTAGCAGTCGGATGAACAAATGAGTACTGTTTTGAGAAGAAATTAAGATTCCAAGATCGACATCACAATCTCGAACGAGTTCACTTGTTTTCTTATATAAGCCTAAACGACGTTTAAAAATGAGTCATATCGAGCAACTTTTGTATCATGACTCTTTATGCACATAAATTGAAAAATTAATCACCATGATATTAAATTTCATGTCAAATATTGTAATGGAAAATAATCTCTTTTTTTTCATAATGAAAATTATAGTAGAACATTTTTTATCGAATTAATACTTACTAAACATTTCATACTGAAAATTATCAATTAATAAATTTCATTAGTATCTTATTGAACGTTAATTCAATAAAAACGTTCTACTATAATTTTCATTATAAAATAAAGATTACTTTCCATTGAAATATTTGACTTGAAATTTAATTATCATGGTGAATAATTTTCCAATTTATGTGTATAAATAGTCATGATATTTCATTTTTTGTTAGTCATATTTCTTGAAACAATTGATCAACATATTCTATTGTATATTAGCATGGAGGGTAACAAAACACCAGAACGCCAAAAAATTCCAATAGAGAAAATAGAAAAAAAAGTTGTTTGGTAAGCCTCATTTTCTAAACGTCGTTTAGGCTTATATAAGAAAGCAAGTGAACTCGTTTGAGAATGTGATGTCGATCTTGGAATATTTATTTCTTATCAAACCGGTAAGACGTATTCATTCGTTCATCCGACTGGTAATGTAGTCATCGATCATTTTATATGTCCCACAACAATAGATCTAGGTGCACAATTTGATGCTGCAGAGGCACACAACAATGTGATTCAAACGAATTTAGGCTAAATGACTTTGATGCAAAGGAAAAAGTTGTAAAGAAAAAAATATGAATGATGGATCAAATGAACGAGGCTAGAGTTAGAGGTTGGTGGAGGTCATGGACCAGTCAATGCTGAGAAAAAGACCAAGTTCAAATAATGGTTAAATACTGTTGAGGGTTTGTTAAATGTCCAATTGACGCAGCTTGAAAATGGAGCACACAACCCCCATCAAATGATGCAACTAATTGATGTAGTGCTTCACTAATATCATCAAATAATATCTCTTATTGAAGTCTATGCATCAAAATGAAAATGTGATTCTCATATTATTTTTCATATTATTATGTGTTCTTTTTATTCTTTAGAATTTTGTTATTTTGTTTCAATAATTGTAAGTACTTTGCAATGATTTTTATTAAAGATATTTTGTCTATTAGTATTTTTTGTCTCATACAAGTTTGATCTCTTAATATTATATAATGCGTTTGAATTATACGCACGACAACATATCAACTTTTAAATGTTTTTTTAAACAAGTAACTTTGTGTCTACTGATAGAAACAGATACGTACATGAGCTGAACTAGGTCCATATTTACAATTAAATCCAGATCCTATGATCCCATGTCTATAACATATCTAACGTATCAATAATAGATACAAGATCATTAGGCCGAATTTGATTACACCATAGAATCAAGATACGTTTCAGTTTATATGTTCCATACTATTTTCTATGTTCTCAAAACACTTAGAATTTCTATCCTTCTAGATTGTCCACCATATGTTGGCTGGTACGAATCTCCACGTACTTCTTCTTATTGCTAGAATCTCACCTTCTTCCCAACTTTGAAGGGCCTTTGTATCCTTTCCTTACATAGTCCAGGAGAAACCTTTAAGATTAATGAATATCCTTCAAAGCTGACATGTGATCTAGAAGTGAAGGAACAAATGTCAAACATTTTCTGCTTGTTTTCCGCAAAAAAATGCAGCTCGGACATAAAATTATCAACTTTTTCATCAAATTGTGTTGTGTAAGAAAAACTTCATTAGATAGGAGCCAAATATAACATGTTACCTAGTAGGGTCTATTCTCATTCGAGATATTTTTCCAAGACAAGTTGACATTCTGTTGATTGTGACTATTGATATACCGTGGTTTCACGGTATTATTAATACTTTTTCCTTAAGTTTAGTGTGTCCAAAATCCTTTTTGTGCTAATTTTTATAGAAGTTTCTCCTTATTTGCAGGAAATCTTTAAAAAGATGAATGCGGAGGTTTTTGAGCGATGAAATGCAGAAGAGACCACCTACGGAGCTTGTGACGGTCCGTCATGCTCGTGACGGTCCGTAGGTGGCAGTGTAGTGCAGCTGCCGAAGGAAGATGGGGAAGTCTGACCAAGTGTGGGGTTACGGAAAGCGTGATGGACCGTCGTAGCCATGACGGTACGTCCTGCAGGTTCATCATGAAGATCAGAGAAGTAGTCCCAGTACCCATATTCCAAGAGTTCAAGTGTTTTGGAACGGAGACCCTCGACAGACCGTTGTGCCTCTGACGATCCGTCATACCTGCAGTCGAGGGTAATGAAGAGAGCAGCAGAAGAAAATTGCACAAGTATGGGATGACGAAATCCACGACGGCCCGTTGTGACCACGACGATCCGTCGCGAGGTCCGTCGATCCAACCGCGTTTTCACAGATTTCCAGCAAATAGAGTCCTTGTTTAATTAGGTTTTTTTTTTCTATAAATAGTTCGAAAAACCTCGTTTTTGAGGTTAGACTCTAGATTATTAGGTTAGACTCTGGATTATTTGGTTAGGCCCTTGATTATTGTTAGATTCTTGATTATTTTGAGAGTCTTTGAATTGACTGTTGGTGATTTTTGTTGATTAATCAAGCGAACTTTCGGATTTTACTCTTTCTCATTGAAATAAGTACATGAATTCTTATACCATATATTTGAATATTGTGATTATGACTATGGGTAACTAAACTCCATAACTAGGGTTGTGGGAACCATAGGCAAATAATGAGATAAAACCTAACTAAAATAACAATTCTAGAATAGTGTCTTGCATGTATTAATAATTCTTTCGCTTAGAAGTCTTTTTAACGGATGGCCAACGTTAGAACTCGCCTTAATGCTACTTGCCGGACCAAGGAGGTAGATAATAGGAAAAGAATTATCAACATAGATTTAGTGTATACTATCTAATAGGCTAGTATTGATTGGTACGAGGTAATAACTTAGTCAAATATCGAATACGATGCTTAATATGAGGTAAAGATAAGGGTTAGGATAGCAACACACGTAGCCGGACCAAGGTGCGGAGTGAAATTTTCTAGATGCCGGACCAAGGATTTAGAAATACATAACTTATCACTTTGCATGCAAGATAGTAGGAAAGAATTGTCATAGTTAGACTTATCAAGTTAACAACCTGTGGGGAACACGTAAACCCTAGTTACTTTGATTAATTGCTTAAACTCCAACATTCGAAGCTGTTAGTTGTCTCCTTTTATTTCGCTAGTTATTTTCATTTATTTAGGAATAGAAACCCCCATTTTTATCATTTTATGCTTTCTAAGGAAGTAATTGACTGAACAATAGTAATAATATATTGAAGTTAAGTTTAAACTATTTTCCTCGTGGGAACGATCCCGAACTCACTAGTTGGGTTATTTACTTGACATGACCGCTTTACTTCTTATTTGAGAAGTAAGTTTGAGCGTATCAAATTTTGGTGCCGCTGCCGGGGAAAGTAGCTTTTAGATTAACTTGAACTTATTACTATAGTTTAGTTGATATTTTCTTGATTTTACTTTGTTTTATTGTTTTTGATTCTTTCAGAACATCTTCCGTGTATGCCAAATACACGGAGAGGAAGAGAACCCCTGTTTCCCTATACACTATGCAACATTAATAGAAACTTGGGAATTAATGATGATGATCCAAACCAGAACATCCCAGCTCCGATTGATGTTCATGGTCAGTTGTTACCCGATGCTTTGGGTGATCACCAACAGAGGGGACAAAATCCCGCTCCACGGCCCCTAGCATACTACAGAGGCTATGACAACATAGCAGACTCTGATAGGCCACTTGTCTTGCCTCCTCTACCACCAGGCAACATATTCGTGGTAACTAGTAGCCTGATGCAAATGCTCACTGCCAGAGATTTGTTTTCAGGGCTACCTTATGAGGATCCACATGCCCATATAGCTAAGGTAAGGTCTGTGTTTAAAAGCTGTGTAGGGAGGCCTGACTTGGACTTGGATGTAATAGGGCTTAGAGTGTTTCCTCTCTCACTGACGGGAGAGGCTGCTATATGGTTCACTGAGCTCCCTTACAACTCAATTTTCACTTGGAACCAACTAAGGGATGTTTTTTTAGCACGCTACTATCCGGTCTCCAAGAAACTAAACCACAAAGACAGAGTGAACAACTTTGTGGCACTACCAGGAGAGTCAATTAGTAGTTCTTGGGATAGATTCACCTCGTTCTTGAGAAGTGTCCCAAATCACTGTATAGATGATGAGTGACTGAAGGAATACTTCTATCGGCGACAGGATGATAATAACAAAGCGGTGTTGGACACTATAGCCGGTGGATCTTATGGGGAGTGTCCTTATACTAAGATTGCTGAAAAATTAGAGAAAATCTCCCAGAATAATAAAGCTTGGAGTACTAGGAAATCAGATACCGGGAGAAATACCTTCGCAGTGTAGTCCACTCACAACCCTGCCACAGATGAGATTCGTGAAGAAATGGCTCAGATGAGAACTGAGCTTGGGTTGGTACTAAAACATATCACTGGGGGTGCAGAAAAGATAAATGCAGTTAACTACTTGCCTAAACCACCGTCACAAAATGATGAGTGTTATTATGAGGAGGATTCCTATGCGGTAAATGAGCACACGGGGGATTCCCGACCAAGTGCCCAAGGCTCTAATCAGGAGAATTGGCGCCAAGGTCATGGGAACCAAGGTCGGAACTATGGTAACTACAACCGTGAGGGTCATTATGTCCGAGATAGAAATTACAACCGCGACAATAACTTCAACAGGGGTAACTATGGTAATAGAAAAGACAGGAATGGGCCCTATGTTCCTCCTCAAAATCGGGAAGTTACTCCTAGGGATGGTGGAGGCAGTATGGCGCGAGTTGAGGATATGTTGCATAAAATGATGTGGAGGTTCGATGCTAGTGATGAGCACATTAAAAGAGTTAAGGTGTGATTTAGCAGGTATTGGTCCAAAAGTCGATACACATGTAATATCATTAAGCAGATCGAGTTGCAAATGGCCCAATTATCTGCGACTGTGAACACACAGTAACCGGGCACTCTTCCTAGCAACACTTTCCAAAATCCGAAAAATGATGCACATTGTATGGC
This sequence comes from Solanum pennellii, assembly GCF_001406875.1. NCBI lineage: Eukaryota > Viridiplantae > Streptophyta > Magnoliopsida > Solanales > Solanaceae > Solanum > Solanum pennellii. Next base: position 23,225,807 of record NC_028646.1, read on the forward strand.
ATTTACTACTCGGGGTGTTAAGCAAACCATTGACCCACCTATGCCGTCTAATGAGGAAAAGGTGAGAAAGGATGATGATAAGGTGGTAAAGGTAGTGGTGAAGCAGGAGAGAGCACTGGAAAAGATGCAGAAGTCCCTATAAAGGTAATTCCCATGCCTAGACCACCACCACCCTTCCCTCAGAGATTAGTGAAAAAGACTGAGGATGGTAAATATCGGCGTTTTTTAACAATGTTGAAGCTGCTTTCTATCAATGTCCCTTTGGTAGAAGCTCTAGAACAAATGCCCGGTTATGCCAAGTTTATGAAAGATCTGGTTACAAAGAAAAGATCGGTAACTTTCGAGGATGATGATAGACTGCAACATTGTAGTGCTATTGCTACAAGATCTCTTGTACAAAAGAAACAAGATCCGGGTGTGTTAACTATTCCTTGTACAGTCGGGTCATTGCATTTTGCGAAAGCATTATGGGATCTGGGGGCAAGCATAAATCTCATGCCCCTCTCGATTTACAAGAAGTTTGGTTTGGGTGACCCAAAACCCACTGCGATGCGGCTACTGATGGCTGATCGAACAGTGAAAAGGCCTATAGGGATACTCCATGATGTGCTAGTAAAAGTAGAGTCATTCATATTTCCGGCAGATTATGTTATTCTTGACTGTGAAGTCGATTTTGAAGTGCCTATTATTCTTGGGATGCCATTCCTTGCTACAGGAAGAGCCTTAGTTGATATGGAAAAGGGGAAAATGAAATTTCGGTTGAACAATGAAGAAGCGACCTTCAACGTTTGTAGGACCATGAGGCAGAGTGGTGAGATCCAATCGGTACCCGCCATATCCCACAAAGAAAAATGAAGAAGGAGAATGAAATTAAAAGTGCACAACAAGAGATTATAGTTGGGGATTTGGGGCTTTTAGACAGTTCTGGGTTGCCTTGTCTTCCGGGCAAGCTCAAGTCCAAACGGACTGGCCCTTACTTGATTACCCAAGTATTTCCTCATGGAGCAGTTGAGTTAAAAACCAAGGAAGGAGTGCGGTTTAAGGTGAATAGAGAACAAATAAAACTCTATTTTGGGCATACTACATCGGTGAATGAAGTGATAGAGGCATACCATCTTGATGAAGGCTGAGTAATCAAGTGTCCTCAGTCGTGCCGCGACGTTAAATCAGGCGCTTGTTGGGAGGCAACCTAATACTTATAGTTTTTCTTTATACTAATGGTAGCATTTTCTACTAATGGGTTTTAAATTTGCAGGCACATCACCAGGAAATTCTGTAGAAAATTACTCTGCAGCAGTCACTGACGGATACAGCGACGGACCGTTTAAAATGTGACGGACCGTCGCATGAATCCGTCGTGCCAGGTACGTCTTTCTGTTATTTTCAAACTAGGGCACACGCAACGGCACCAACGACGGATCGTCACATATGAGACGGACCGTCATCGTAGAATCCTCGCGTCATTAATGAGGCATACCCGACCCGACCCGGCTGGGGCTTTTTTAAAAAAATTCAACATTTAAAACCCCCAACCCTTCATTTCACCCCATTCCTTCACTCTTCCTCCTATTTCCGTCCCTTTTCAACTTCCAAAATCATATCTCTCTTCAACCGATCATTTTCCCCAAATTTTCCAAAATCCTAAAAGTCACTATCTACTGGTTGGAGTCTGCTGCTGTGGGTCTCTACTTGATCACCAAGTACCTTTCCCTCTTGTTTTTCTCAAATTCTCAGGTATGTTTCTCTAATTTCTACTCATTTATATTGCATTTTTGTTTATCAATTAGTAGTAGTCTAGTTCTTCTTGATACGTTCATTCTTTATCAAATTTTGTCTGACCTATGTTTAAAAAATTCTTGAAATTGCCGTGTAAAAACCCTAGAAATCAGTGCCTTAGCATTGCTAGTTTACTTGGTATTTTTGTTAGTAAAATGTAGGTCAAAACACTACCAATTCGATTTGGGTCATAGGGGATGAATGTGGCACCCCCAGTTCTGTCACTTAGTTACAGAACGAGACCCCGATGAAGAATCGTCGTACCCACGACGGACCGTCATTGGGTCCGTTCCAACAGCCCTAACACCCCACTGTCCAATTTTTTCCAAGTGTCCTTCAACAGACACCTACGACGGACTGTCATCCCCACGACGGTCCGTCCTGCACAACCGTTCTGGTTATCAGAGACCCTATTCCTAAGGGTCTATCACTTTTTTCCAAGTGTCCTCAACGGGCACATGTGACGGACCGTCATCCCTATGACGGTCCGTCCTGCACAACCGTTCTGGTTGTTACAGACCCTGTTCCTGAGGGTCTCTCTCTATTTTTCTAAGTGTCCTCAAACGGACAAGTTCGACGGACCTTCATACCCTTGACGGTCCGCCCTGCATAACCGTTATGATGGTCAGAGACCCCTCCTCTAAGGGTCTCCATATTTTTTTTCAAGTGTCCTCTGACGGACACCTACGACGGACCGTCGTACCTTTAACGGTCCGTCCTGCAATACCGTCATACTTGTCAAAGACTCTCCTTCAGGGTTCTCCATATAAACAAAGTCTAAGTAAGACACGATGGACCCCATGAAGGTCCGTCGTAGTCACGACGAGCCGTCACCTGGCCCGTCGTGTTTCACTGTTACTATAGAAATGTCATTTTATTTTAACTTTTTTTATTTTGTGTGGTTTTGCTTATCTTGTTTGCTCATTCTCTAGAACTAATATTGATTATTTACAAGTACTATCTACTATGGCACCAAAACAAGATCGAGTCTATGCACGCGGGCGATCGAAGTCTGTCACCCCATCTGCCCGCCTGGTCATTGGCTCTGATGATGAGCGTGACCCCGAGTACGTGCCCCCAGGCACTTCCACCCCATCCCGTGCTGCACGTGCTGCCAGAGTCACACCCAAAAAGGTGGCATCCGGCGTAGTCACTGCCTCCTAGTCTGATGAGAAGCGCACACTGACCGGATCACCTTCTGGGTCAGCCAATAATGAAGAAGGAGTGTCTGGCTCCTAAGGAGTTTCGTGGTCGGAGGAAGCCTCCGGATCTGCTGAGGTTCCCACACACGCCACCGCTGCAGCGTCGGCCTCGTCTGATGAGGCTGACAGTTTGGAATCCACACCCGGTTCACCAGCTCGTGCTCTCACCCCGGTCACCGCTAAGCCCAACCGGTGGTGCGTAGACGGGCAGTTTCAAGTCTATTCCGATGCCAAGTTCCTTAATGACAAAAGAGTTATGACTCGGACACTTACATTGGAGCGGCGGGTTTTTACGGGAAGTCTCCTGACGATGCCTGAGATCCACAATCTCTTCACCAGACATCGACTGGAGTGGACAGCACGTCCGTTGGGACGTTATAGTGAAGAGCTGGTCTGAGAGTTTTACGCATCCTACGTAGCGACTCTTCGATCGCAGATTGATAGGCGGGCTGCCCCCGCCAAACAGGCCTTACTAGAGCAGGTCCGAGTACGTGGCGTTCCGGTTGATATCTCCCTGCCTGCTATCCGTCGGTTTCTATACGGCGAGAATTTTGATGCTAATCGGAACCCTCTCACTGCCGAGTTTGACTACCGATGGCAGATTGTCAAAGATGGCCAATTTCTGCGTGAGCCATCGCTGAGAGAGACCACCAAGAGGTGGATGGCCCTGCACTTGTCCGTTGATGGAGAGGGTGCCGATTGGGTGACTGAGCCGAAGAGGGCCATAAAGAAGGCCAACCTGACTTTCACGGAAATGTTTCTGTGGTTGATTGTCCGCCACTGCCTTTCCCCCACAGCCGCTGATAATATCGTCACATGGGATCGAGCACTACTGATGGCGGCGATGATAGCCGGGTTCGAGGTGGATTTTGCGTGGCTTCTACAGGCGGCTATGCACGAGAGGTCTTTTAAAGTCACAACTACTTACCCTTTCCCATGCATGATATTTTCTCTACGCAGGTCTGTCGGTGTTCCTATATGGCACGTTGATCAACTCAAGACCCCGCTGGGCATAGTTGATATCGGCCTCATCAGGGATGAGGCCAATGAGTTAGCTCCACGCAGAGGGCCCTGTCAAGAGTTGCCACCTCTTGGTGACAATCTGGCTGAGACGGTAGCAAAGGCCCGCATGGCTACGCAGGCGGCTTCCACTGACACTACCCCGGTCGAGTCTATCCCGGGTAGTATCACTGCCCCGAGCTCCTCTCTCTCAGCCCCTTTCTCCGCTCTTGTTCCGCTTGCTAGGGTCCAGAAATTAGAGGCACAGATTGCCACACATCTGCATCACATCCAGCCTTGGATGCAGTAGTCTATTGGTGAGGTAGAAGAGCCCTTGGAGCGGAGAATGGTCCAGCACACAAAACGGAAGATTTCTGAGGTTCATCAGCGCTTGGACGCTTTTGAGTTGCGAGTGCTAGCCCGACCAGCCCCTCCGGTGGATGTGTCAACCCTTCAGGCTGCGGTCGACAGTCTTCGAGCAGATATTGATACTATCTTAGAGGCTAGGGTGCCTGAGTCTGAGGCCCCTTCTGTAGAGCCTGCTGAAGACACAGTGATGGCGGCCCTATTCGCCACTTCAGAGATTCCACCACCTCCCCCTCGAGAGCATGCCAAGAGGCGTAGGGGTCGAGAGGTGGATGAGGCGCGAGCACGGAAGAAGAAGCGCCGTGAGATGGAGGCTGCGAGCAGAGCCTCGCTTGCTGTGGAGGAGGCGCGTCAGATGAGAGCAGAAGAGTTAGCTGCTGAGCGTCTAGCTCCAGAACTGTGGAGATAGCGGGAGGCACTGCTGATAGTGCTGTTGATTCTGAGGACACCACTAAGGGTGTCCAGATTACAAAGGTAGTGGGTTCCGGGGTACCAGACCCACCTGCTTGCTGATCGTCGGCGCTTTGCGCCCCAGGTTTGCTTCACCTACCACTCTAGTATTTAATATTTTTTTTATGCATTGGGGACAATTACATGTCTTTTTGTTGGGGGTGGGGTAAATGGAAAGTGAGTGCTAGGGTGAAGTCTGAGTAGCCCAATTCACTATCCTCTTTTGGGGTTTTCTTGCCTGTGTTCTTTTCCCCCGAAAGACTGATTACATTTTCCGTTGAACCGACATGTCTATATCTTGTGTACATAGTTTAATTCTGGAGCATGATGGCTGAAATTATATCCTGATAAAATGGAAAATGATGCATGATTAGGCATAGTAATTGATAAATGTGTGGCTCTAAGCATGACATAGAGGTACACCACTGCATGACCCTAAGTCTAAAATTCGAACTGGGTGTCTGATAATCTGATAGAGTGATGAGATGTCAAGTGAGTGTGACGAAGATTTGAAAAGTCCACTATTTGTACTGAGCTATAACTTGCCTGGTTAGTCCTGCTAAAAGTAAGCTGTAATAGACAATAAGGAAAGGATCATAGGCCATTATTCAATATAGCCCATTTTTAGCCTAAATAAAAGAAAACCAAATGATATTTATCCTTCTTTGATCCATATGATTTGAGCTTAAATTAGACCTTTCTTTCTCACCCCAACTGATCTTTTCTGGGAATAATGTGTTGGCCCTGGTCCCTCCTTGGACATGTGCACCTCAGCTTATGCCAAAAGCATAAGTTGAGGGTGGCTAATGCAGTAAACACCCTTTTTATGGCCCTGACCCAACTTTGGGTATTGTGTACTTTGACTCATGGCAAAGCCATGAGTTGAGGGTGGCTATTATGAGGAATGCTTTGGAAAGTGGGGTTGAAAGAATAAAGAGAGAAAAAGAACGAAAGTAAAGTGACTCAAAAAGTAGTTGAAAGAAAAGTAAAAAAAATAAAAAATTACAAGAAATACAAGCAAGAAAAGAAGAGAGTCACTCACACAAGTGAAGAAAAAAGGGAAAATAGCAAGGTGAAAGAATATGGGAAACTTGGCAAAATAAAATGATTGAAAATGGTATGTTTAGCCGATATGTCAAGGAGGGCAAAAACCTTGTTTTTGAGTTTATACTCTGTAATTGGCTGAACAATAGTAATAATAGATTGAAGTTAAGTCTAAACTATTTTCCTCGTGGGAACGATCCCGACCTCACTAGTTGGGTTATTTACTTGACACGACCGCTTTACTTCTTATTTGAGAAGTAAGTTTGAGCGTGTCAACTATTCAACAATCTCTATGCTTTGCCTACCCTAAAGGTTCCTTTGCCTCTGCACTGCCAACAAAGTTCATCTTCCCGTTCTTATGTTCCTTTAAAATGGACAATAGTGTCAAGGAATTCTGCAACTTCCCAAATTTGCTAGTCATTTGCTTGTCTTCTGTAAATGGTGAATGGTTATACAATTATTCCTTATGAACTAATTGTTCAACATTTTTTACTTGGCATAGCTTGTTACATGGGTCATGAGAGGGAAATTAACTTATGTTTTCTTACAAAAAGCAGTTCCTGAGAACCGTTTCCAAAATGAACATATTAATACCTTGACCTAACCGACTATGTAATCTTATCAACTAAATACCCTTGCCAACACATTAAGTAAAAGTAACTTTTACGTCCTCTCATCCAAGAGCCCCATTTTTCTCTTATTTCACTCCTTCATTTCAAAAGTATTATATATTGATATCATCAATGTTTTTTGGAGAATCAATTACTATATTTAGTTGAACATATTAACTAAATCTCGCTTGAGGTTTTTAATAAGACTTTTTAAAAAAATGACAAAAAAGAAAGAAAATTTAACAGCCAAAATCGAAGTCACCACAGTGTGCTTGTGAGTTGCGACGAAGCACTATGAACAGCTTTGGACAAATGCAGCAACTCATCTTATGTGTTTAAGAGTGTGCATTTGATTATATGATCCTTAATTAAGTATATACATCTTTTAACGGGTGCACTGCACCCACTCTTTCACACGTGAGTCCAACTCGGATATGAACTAATTGGTCTACACTTCTAATTACATGGTGGGTAGCTTATTATATGATCCATGAGCAGGAACTTAGCTTCCATTTCTCACCAAAAGTACTTCCTAGAGGTAACACTTAACAAAATGAACCAATTTTAATAGCTTGACCAAACTAGTTACCGAAGCTTATCAACTAAAATCCAACTCCTACATCACCTCTATCAGTATCTATCAGTAAGTTCACATACATAGAAATATTACAATTTCGTAACTTCGCACAATCAATCAAAGAATTGAAAAAATAGAACAAATTCAGAATGATACATTCCAGTGCAGATCCAATCGCAAATTCGAGGAAACCAATTTGAATCATGAGGATTTTTGTTGTCAACAAGGATACAAGGCTTCTTACACCTATTGCAGAAACATCTTACCAAATAATTCCTATTACCACAACTACTACACTCCCAATCTCCTTCTCATCCCATTCCTCTCTCTCTCTGTATGTTATCTTCTTTGTCTCTCCGACGAGAGAGAGGGAGAATCTCACCAGCGAGTTTCAGCTCTTTCAGTACAGCAAAGATGGATTTATTGCCCTATTATATTTTCGATATCGATGGCCTAGGGGCATATCACATCACTCAAGCCTTTGGCAAAAATTACACTCCTACCTCTAATAACACGAGAAAATACTCACATCACTTAGATCAATAATAAGTATAAAATATTAATCTAGACATATTTTAGAAAAAAAAGGTTTTAAATATATTTCAACATTAATCAACATTAGATCTGGTACATTGTTCTTGGACAATGTTTCAAAAGTATTCTAAGAAAATAAACCTTAATTTTAAAGCTTCTAAGAGGATTAAGGAGTTTAGGGATGGCAATATATTGGACGGGGAGGAGCAATTTACGGCTATGCAGAATGGATGGGAGTGAATCAATCTCTAAATGGATGCGGAAAAATATACAAATACGAGTCTCCTCTAATATTTTTTAATGTAGTATTAAAATCTGCATTTAAGCAACTCTAGAAGATAATTAGCTTTCCAATAGTGAACATTTAAATATTTATATACATAATATGTCCCATGAAGAAGTAATATATTCAATCATAAAATAATAAACGAAATTATAAAATATCATGTTCTATAAAATAAAGAAAACTGAAAAAATGAACTCCCACTACAGGCGGAAGACCAACTTGAGCATACATAAACATCAAAATAAAAGAAACTTTTTAAAACGGTTTACTAAATCTCAAAACTATCTCCTTGTCCAACACGTGTTGGCAATGATGGTGTCACGTAGGCCGAAAAGGGGTTGAAAATTATTTATAAAATAAGTTCGGAGGGTAATAGGACATTACTATAGTATAAGTGTGTCTCTGAGATTTTGGACATAGGTGGGGGGTACTTATGCATTTTCCCAATATACTTAGTATGAAATATAAGTTTAAATAAGATATCTGAAAACTGAAAGACTCTCTAAAACTGTCTATTCTAGAAAGGATGTTGGGATAAGACTCACGACACCTCAAAACTACTAAATGAAACGTAATTTTGAAGTCCTTTGGAGACTGAAATACAACAAGGCTCACCAAAACTAACTGGAGAGTAGAGTGAACTCAAGGAAGTGCTTGTTGATAATCATAAAAACCTATATCTGCATCATGAAATGATGTAGGTCGAATGACATTAGTACATAATGGACAACATTTTGTTACAAACTATAGTTTTATAAGGCTTATGAATTTTTTAGCCTCACTTTAAAACCCTATAATTAACACCGTTAGGAAAAGTAATAAAATGTTACTCTTTTGGTTTCAAAATATATTGAGTTGCCCTTTTGGAAATTTTGAAAAAATTTGTTGCGGTGTTGGTTCCAGACTCTTTAGAAATTAATAAGGAATCATTTAAAAGTATGATCATTTTTTCACGACCCAAATCACCGTGATTGACACCCATACAAACCATCCGGTGGAAGAATCACTGCATCCCAATTAAGCAACCTAACAAAAAAACTAAATATATGAATATACGGAAGTAGGTTTAAATGATAGTATAACATGGAGTTTCCTTAAACTCGGAAATCTTAAATGAATATATAAACATAACTATTACGGAAATTCAACCCCTAGCCTGACCGTCAATGTACCAGAATTCTACTAACAAGTCTGAGAAAGAGGGTTGTAATCCCGAAACTAACAAAAAGAAGTCTTACCATAATGCCTGAGTCCGAAAGTTATGGAATAAACAATAGAGGATCCATGGAAGCCTTGAAGAACTGGATCACCCTTGAATCTGGTCTCGATCGGTGATCTCTTAGCCGAGGTATGTCAGTAGCCGCATGAAGATGCCCCATGCTTAATAATAAAAACTAGCAAGTGCATTATCAGTACACAACCATAGTGTCCAATAAGAACAATATACATAAGTAATTACAACATAGTCAACACATATATGAAATGCACAATTAATTCATCAATTTAGAGCAACATACATTGTATAATATAAAGGACATATATACATATATACATAAATATCAATATATATAAACATGAGTATCACAAGTGGTTCTCTCATGAAGTACATACCCAAACTGTTTGCGTGTTGGAACATGACACTTGATTCAATATATGTGTCACAATGTGACACTTATCCAATGCATGTGTCGGAACGTGACACCCGATTCAATCAATACAATCATAATCACAAACACACTATAATGAACAATACATATAGTAACTTGGTCAAGTAGTAGGTTCATTGCATTTAGTTGTTCACACATAATCATTTCATTAGGTTCGATTCACATTTCACTATTCGTATACATGCATGCATACAATAAAGAAATCAACACAAATAGGAAATAACACCATCACCTACCTCGATATTGAGCTTGAATCCTCTTAAGACACTTGAGTCTTTTCTTTCCGTCTGTTTTTTGTATAAAATAGTAAATAATGCATGGATTAATAACCAAGGTCTATCTTACGCGGACACTAAAATTTATAAACCTGAGGCGCAACCTAGGTCCTAGCGTTCAATTAGCAATTTTTCCACCTCAACTTCATATACCCCCCCCCCAATGATAATTACCCAAGATTCTAAGTTCTAAATATCATAACACGGATAATGGGAGTAATTATCTTATCTTTTGCGCTAGAAATCGTGGAAAATTGTCAAGAATCACACTCGATCGTCTCCTGGATCTCAAGAATGATGTTTTTTAGAAAATGACAATTTTTGAATTTTTCCCGGCTTAAGTTCTTGATTTTCCTGCCACAGCGGTATTCAACACCACAGCGGCCCCATCCCTGCGGCTTGCACGGAGACAAGATTATAATTTGGATTTCAAGCACTCATTTCACAACACGTCTTCAACCCTTGACATTCAGTAACAACCCCTTCACGCCAAGATCAGTTTCAGAAGTTCTACTAGCCCAAATTCGATTATGTAAAGTTGTACATGCTACTTAACTTCTTGGTTATCAACTCATAGGATAAAATTCATAATTAGATCCCCCATGTATTACCAGATTTGTCTAAACCTCCCCTACTCAGATTTCGGCCAAGTTTGGTTTAGACTAGAATTTCCAAATTTACTACAAAAAAAAGTTTTCTGCCCAAAATCTTCGCCATTGGTTTCTCCATAACGATGAAAATAGGTCGTTACACCTTTACCCTTGTTGGCATACATGTTTACGGGGGGTGAGTTTCCTGAACTCTCCCCTATATAAGTGCTCAATACTACTCCCAATAATATATATATATATATATATATATA
>NC_028646.1:23236811-23334228 GCF_001406875.1 Solanum pennellii
TATATATATATATATATATATATATATATATATATATATATATATACGCATGATTTTATGTTTAAAAGCATAATCTTCACGTGGTTTGTTAATTGCTCAAACTATCCTCTTAAAAGAGATATATGCTCTTGAAATAATTTTCAAACTAGTAACTCATTTAGAAATTTCAGTTTCTCTTTTATCAATGTTAAAATTGATACCTCTGGGAATACATAGTCACCTTATAATCTTGCTCAACTCATACCTGAAAAATCATTCACAAAAACATTGATGACTCGAGAAGTCATACTGCATAAACATTGATGGTACATCTAGATACTATACTATTCATACATTGATGACATACTCGATTGTAATACTAATCATGTTTTAGAGAACTCTTTTTCAAAACTAATTTTTACTTCCTCAAAAAACTCAATCTAAATTGAATTGTTGTTTTTAAAAAGCTTCTGAAAATTTATAACTCAAAATAGGGTTCATGATAAAATATAAACATGAACAAATCAACTCAAGGATCTTAATAAAAATATCGAAACTCAATAATTGGAAATATAATTTTTATAAGGACCATAAACTCAAGAACTCAAATCAACTTATCTAAAAAATACTGAAATCTAAGGGTAAAATTCTAGATTTCTCTTTTACTGATTTGAAAGAAGATGTAGGACGTGAGGACGAACTAGTCCAGTACTATGATAGCCTTACATACCTAATAGAAAAAGGTTTTTGAAGAATATGTGGGATGAACTTGATTAGAGGCCTTGAAACCATAACATTAAGGAGAGAAATCAAGAAAATCTTGAAATTTCTTGAATTAGTTTCTTGAAATTCTATGGCCAAAAATTATAATTTCCATTAGTGTTCATAATTTTATAGAGAAATTTGAGTTGGAAAGAATGATTCTTGGAGAAGGACTTACCATGAAGAAGAATCTTTGAAAACGATCTGAAAAAGATTGAATGATCTTGAATGGAGATTTCTAATTTAATTTTTCCTTAGGGTTTTACCCTAGGGTTTGAGAGATAAAAGAATGATGGGTTAAAATATGATCATATGATTGGTTTTTGATATTTTATTAGTCAATAAGTTCGTTTAGGATTTTCTTGGAGGTAAAAAGACAAAAAAAAACCTTTTAAATATTTTTCCGTCAGCTAATTCGTCATTGCAATGTATCAATTACTAAAATGGTCATAAATGTTTAAATAGAAACGGGATTGACGAAAAATTTGTGGCGTTGGAAAATAGATTCAAATACCTTTAATCTGATAGGTTATGGGTTACGTAACTCCTTATATTCTAAGGGATATGGTCATTTGAAGTTGACCCAAGTAAAATCTTGCATCAAAACGTAAAAGAACTTAGGAATGAATTGAATGAACTCTCTTCTAAAACCTTAAGGGGTCGTTTGGTACAAAATTGATAACACAGGGATTAGTAATGCATGGATTAGCAATGAAGGGATTAGTAGTGCATTGATTAGTAATATAATGCTTGTTTTTATCAGGTGTTTGGTTCATTATTCCCACCTCATCTTGTGTTTAGATTAAAACTCTATTAAAAAAAAATTCTTTCCAATTGTACCATTGAATTATTTTTTAAGTAGGCCAAGGAAGATAATCGGACAATATATATTTTTCAATGGTCTTCTAACTAACTATGAGAACAACAATTTTGTTGTCATGTTTGCTATTTATTCACTTCAATTACTTGACGATAAATTATTGTCATCTTAATAAATTTATCACTCACAAATGTCATTTTTCAGTTTAATAAAGATAAACCATCTACTTTTAATATCAAAAGATGGCTAACAATCATAAAATTTAATAAACCATCTACATTCACGCATATATTTTGCAAGTTGCAATTTTAATATGTATGTAATTTTTTTAATTCTTTAAAATACAAATAATTAGATAACCACACAAATATATATCATCAAAAAGATGCAGGCCAAATGGCTCAGTATATGGATGTACGAGCATGTAAGGGGAATTATGAAACATAACATAACCTTAATACTTGAATAAAAGATGGAAACATACTTACCTCTTCTCAAACTTGAAACTCAAGGAATAATCAAGAGTAAGATATTCAACTCAGAGATTAAATAGTGAACTTTAAGATATGATACTCGACTATGGATATTCATCTCAATATACTTAACTCTTGATACTTAATGAACTCATTTTGATGTAAAGCAGTTTAAAACAAGTGCAATATAAAAAAAATTCTTTAAAAACATAATGTTAACTCAAGATAATAATATCATAAAAACATATCATGCTCCCTCTCAAGGTCTACTTGTGCAATGCATGAATAGAGTCCCATACCGCCATTCATGCTAAGCAAAACCCCTTGAGGAACCATGTAATTAATACTTTTGTAGTTTCTCTAACCTACAACCACCACTGTGAGCCTAAGCGGTGATACATCGTCTTGCCCATGCTGCCAGAACTGTTCTACACTTTGTTGTCTCATAGAACGTCCTCTACCTAGTAGATCCACTGGCTAAAATTACGTGATCATCTAAAAAGTATGAAAAGTTAATACCAATGAAGACTACATGATTTACATGGGGACTTCAATTATCTGAACTCTTATTACCACATCGGTGCTCAATACTACTTCCAAAACATACTTTAGTTCATACTTTTAATAAAAACTTTCTTCCTTTTGGTTGAGATAATTTACTTAACCCTTTAGCTTTAAAAGCTCCTTTCGGAAATGAATGTTCCCCTCTTTAGTTCAAAACTTTTTTGAAACTCCTTAGTTTCCTTTTTACTTAAATGTAAAACATTTATCAACCTTTAGGGAAATACTTTGTCCCTTTATAACTTTTAGAGAAATGAACTCAACATTTACTCTTTACTTAACTTGAAACTTTAAATCTTAGGGAATACTTAGGTACCTTATAGGTTTTGAGAATTTAATTCAACTCTTTTCTCTTTGCTCGACTTGTAACTTTATCCTTAGATTAAAGTTAAAATGATTGTTTAAGACTCTTTGAAAACATTAACAACTCACTTTGACTTGCTTCATAACTTTTAAACTGACTTTTAACTTCTCTGACTTTGATCTTAGCTTCCCTAAAATTGGATTATGGATTTAAGGATCATGGTATCATGTTTATGGATGATGTCATGATCTTTCAACTTGGAGGGTTCATGCAGAATGATGAGCATGAACTACTCGACTCGAGAACTAAAAGGTACCTCTTTAATCAAGATAGGAATAGAGAACTCAATACTCAAGACTTAGAACATGGAGATACTAACTCCTCTCAATGATACTCAATTTATGGAATTCATGCAGACGTTATCGGCATGAATAACTCAACTCGAAGGTCTAAGTAACTAGATTTAACTCATGTATATGACTCTTTCATTCTCTTATTTACTTTCTCAAAAATTTAGTTCAAATCAATAATTCATCTTAAAGAATTCACAATTTAACTTAAAGACTTTGTTGAACTCTACTCTTAACTCTCTCTTGAATGTGAATTATGAATTCAAGAGTTTTGGTTCTTGACATGGACGATTTAGGTGATGCTTTTGACTCATGGATAAATACTCTTCACTCTTATACTCACTTGCTTGAGTCTTGAAAATAAGTTACTAGAAGTTGTGGAAGACTCCTCAAAACGGCTTAAAGGGAAATTCTTAGTATGCTCGAAAGAATTCTCAAAACTTAAATCTCAACGCTACCTTGAATTTGAATTATGAATTTAAGGTTATGATCATGTTAGGACTGATTTTTATTTTGTTAGAAGTATCTTTAGATTAGTTAGAATAAAAAAAGAGTGAAGGTGCACTTTAAACGAACTCAAACGGAGTAACCGGAGGCAAAATGGACTGGGAAGATGATCCTGGGTCTATGGGTGGCGTGGGGAGCCAACGCCTGATGGACAAATATGGGTTTGGGGCGCTCTGGCAGGCGCGCCGCGCCAGGCCGTAACCCAGAAAATTCTGCCGAGGACTTTTGCTCGTTTTCTCACCCTAAATCACCTAACTTCAAATGGTTTCTTCCCCAATCACTTGTATTCGATTTCTTAACTTAATTACACTCTAATTTACTGTGAAAAACACTAAAATTAATGAATTTGATCTTAAGAAATCGTCAAAACTCCAATACAACAAGATTTGGAACGAACACTAAGAACACCTTTGAAGAACTCATCAGGAACTCTAATCTTTAAACTTAATGCATGAAATTTTGCTGAAAAAAAATTACATGATTGGTGTGTAGGAAAACTAACCAACACTATGGAAGCTTACGTACCTCTTAGGGATTAGACCCATGGCGAAAATCCGCAACTAGACTCAAGAATGTCGACGAACGCCTTCATCCTTTCCTCTTTTCTTTTCTTGCCTCTTCATGAACTCTAAACTAAAACCTAGGTGTTTATTACGATTACAAAACTAAACCAAAGAGTATTATACCCCTAAAATATGACTAAAAACGAGTTAAATCTGATTGGGTAAGGAAAGGACCAAAATACCCCTCACTATTTTCGGCTAACTTTCCTTAACTGGACAGCCCAATTTCAAAACGGCATATCTCACTCATCCGAACATAAAAATTAGCAAACTCGGCGGCTTTGAAAACATAATTCAAAGATCATTCCAATGGCATCTTGTAGCACACCTTACTCATCTTGTGCTGGGAGTTATGGTTGTTTAAAGTTGACCCAAAATTCAAACTTAACTTAACTTGTAAATTTTCAGATTTTCCTATTTCCAATTTAATTTTTTTTGGAACTCTTCGTGCTAAATCTAGTGAAATAACCTTAATACATAAGAAATTTTAAATACCTTGGTAAAATCTCATTAACAACGATGAAGAGTTCCAGTCTTAGCTCAAAAAAGTTTGTGGGGTGTTATAGATAGTTTTTATGAGATTTTGAGAATAGCTTTGAGATCATGGATTGATATGATTGAGTTTGGTCAATTGCAATCGTGACTTAGTTGTTTTTTTAGCTAGTGGGGATTGTAAAAGTAAGATAACATGCGCTGATTTTTTTCAAAAAAAAAAAAATTCTTACTGAATTTGTGAATAAATAAAAAGAAACAACAAAAATTAAATAATGTTCTATGTGACATTGATGTGGAAATGATGTGGCCCTAACGTATCAATAACTTGGAGCGTGTGCAATACACTTGCCAATGTGAGAGTGGTATTGTAATCTTAGAGTGATATTAAATTCACTTGAAAAGAGATTGGGGGGGGGGGAGGTAAATAAATACCTGTAAAGTTAAAGTACTAAAGTATGTTTTGCTGCCAAGTTTAGGGGATTTTATGTATTTCTCTAAAGTGATTTGAGGGATATTATTGTCTTTACATAGACTTATCCCATGGTATTATATCCTATGTATTATTAATACCTCCAAATCGAAGGTGTTAGTCAAAGGTCAATAATACCATGTAGGAGGTATAACATAGACCCATGTTCCTACCAAACATAGTAGTAAATAATGCATTACATAATACATAAGCTATTTCTTCTAATGCAGCCTACCAAACTACCCCTATGTGTTTTTGGATTTATAAAAACCAACACAAATTTAATTTGTCCCCAAAATATTACTAAAATTCTCTTTAATATAATTGGATAAGGAAAAGTACCAAAATACACTTCATATTTTCGTGTAATTTACCGTATTTGGACAACCTGACTTCAAATAGGCATATCTCCCTCATACAACCTCAAAAATTAGTAAGCTCAACGACGCTGGAAAGAGGATTCCATGAACTTTCATTTGATATCTTATGTGTCTTCTAAATCATCATGTGCTAAAAGATAAGGTTGTTAGAAGTTGACCCAAAAGTGAGAAGAACCTAGGAATGACTTCTCTTTAGTTATTTTTGGAACTCAAGGTGCTACATCAAGCGACCTTAACAATTAAGGTGCTCATCAAGAGACCTTAACACTTAAGAAAATTTCAATTCCTCAGCAAAATTTTACTCTCAAAAAAGAATGGTTCGACTCTTACCTTCAAAAATTTCAGGGGTGCTATAAGAGGCAGAGCGAATATGTACGGGGTGGAGTCGATTGAGAATAGAAAAGGATGCTATATGGGGTGGGGTAGGGCGGATTGAGAATTTTGTGAATTTGAGTTAACCCGCCTAGCAACCTCCCCATTGTCATCTCAATAGAAGTTGTCAAAAATGAAAATGACCAGAGAACAGTGGCGGAGCCACCATATATTTAGGGGGTTCATCCAAACCCACTTCAGCGAAAAATTATATTATTTGTATATGGTTAAAATAATTTTTTAAATATATATAGTACATGTCTAACGCCTTTCGGCTATTTTGTGTGTCTATTTCTTTCGATTCTGAACCCTCTTACAAAATTTTTTTGCTCTGCCTCTGCCGACAACTCTTATTCCCTTGTTTCCTATCATCTCAAAGAAGTAAGAATATAAAAAACATAGAATCAATTAAAGTACTCTATTCGTTTAATTTGTTTGTCTTATTTTAATTTTTAGTCTATTTAAAAATAAATGCATTTTTTCCTTATTGAAGACTTTTTAATTCTAATTTTCACGTGACGTATTTAAGACCACAAGATGAAAGAATATTTTAGTACATTCGACATATATTTAGTTTAGGACCACAAACTTCAAAAGTCTTCTTTATTTTTATTAAGTTAGATCAAATCAGAATAAGACATACAAAAAAATTAAAACAGAAGGAGTATATCACTAATTATCAATTAGAAAAATTCAAGTTCATTAGCAATTAAATTGCTTCAATAAGTGATTTAATATTGTTGAAGAGTATCACATTAGTATTTGACAAAATCACAATTTAAAGTACTTTTAAAAAGTTTGACCAAATATTGACTAATATTCAAAAGTGTTCTTAAAATTTATTGATAAAATACAAATTATTTATCACAAAAAAAAAAAAAATTTAGCAAAGCAATTTTTAACTAAACTAATTTTAAATAATGTATTTTTTTTTTAAAAACATTTATGCAAATAGGCTATAAATTGACTTTTAGTAATAGAAATTATATATTCCCTCATAAATTAACTCTTGATAAATATTGCACATTTATAAAGTTGTCACATTATGCACTCAAGGGTGTGACCTAATGGTCAATAAAGTAGTTGAGAGTCCTAAAGTCTTGGATTCAAATTTCAGCGGAGCCAAAAAAAAATACTAAGGGCATGTTTGAAAGGACACCCTGGTAACTGGATTTGTTGTAATTGGGTGTAATTACATTGTCTGTCCTGTTTAGTTGGACAAGCAATTACTTGTTTAGTAGGTAATTGGTGTAATTTGCAGGGGATAATCACACTCTCCAATTCACAGCCATGAATTCATCGTAATTACATGGTGTAATTATTAGCTAATTAGTTTTTTTTTATTTCTTTTTTTATTTTTTGTTTTAATTTTTTACTTCTATTATTTTAAGCTATTTTTTAATTTTTATTACTCTAAAAATTTCTAGAAGTTTATTTTTATTTTATATAATTAAATTTCATTTTCTTCTCGTTCTCAACTTTACTTCATGTGATTCTATGCAATTTTTCATATTATCTATTTTATGCCACGCTTAATTTTTAATTAGAATAAGTCTATTAGTATTCTAATTTATAAATTAAAATAGAATTTATCGTTATGTAAGGTTATAGACTTATGCGTTTTTAAATAAATAAATAATATTTATGTACGCTATGTTGAAAGTTGTGATAAGAGTATTATGTTAAATTTTTTGTTTTGAATTTATAACTTATGTTATACTTTCAGTATCATTTGATTTAGTAATATTAAATTCACATTGCAAGTTATTTTTAATTAGACTTGATATATTATCTTTTTGTCAAACATTTAATAATATATGACATTTTATTTTATATTAATTTTTTTTATCAAACATGCATTTCACGATGTTAGTGTATACTTCATACTTTTCGTTTTTATGACCAATTTAATTGAAATTTTTTAATTTGAAAAAAATAGAAATCAATTATTGTTTACATAATATTAGTAAAGAACATATGTTTATCAATTAATATATTTTCAAAAAAAATTATATCTTAAACATTTAATTTAATACTAGTTATATAGTTTCTTATTTGTCTAATAAAATTTTTAAAGAATAAATTTATATTTTTAAAATTTAATATAATATTATGATTGCAGTTGTGGGTCAAAACATAACATGTGTAATTTCACAGTAACATCCAAGCATTTGAGTCATTTTTATTCGCATATATTGTTTGCAACTTTATTTTTTTCAAATAATTATTTCGACATGAGTTTTTTAAAATTTATTATACAGATGCATAAAGAAATTGATATGTTATAGTGCATGTAATTTGAACTCATAATACAATATTAAAATGCCTAACATGTAGGGGACAAAAATAATAATACACAAGATATCTTTATTAAAATCATTGTAAAGTACAAGTAGTACGCCATAATTTAACCAACATAACAAAAGAAAAATAAATCACAAATACTAATAAGAATTTAAAGTATTGCATATGGCCTCGATAAAAGATATTATCCGAAGATGATTTTCAGGAAGCATAAATATCATTTATCTATGCCCTTTGGTGGGGAATGTAAGGAGGGCGAAGCTCCATCTTCTAGCTGCCTCAATTGTACATTTAAGAGTTCCTCGGCGGTATTCATGATTCCTTCAGACTTGGTTATGTCCTCTGCATTGAATGATCCATGGACTCCCACCAACATCTAACTCTAGGCTATTTTATTTAATTCATAAAACGTATTTTTTCCTTAGCAGCTTTTTCTCTCGCATCTAATTCATTTAGCCTCTCATTTTTTTGAATTACCTTGTTGCGTGTCTCTGCATCAATGAGTTGTGCACCGACACCTTATTTTTCTGTGAGATTTACAAAACGGTCAATGACACATCATTAGTCGGGTGAACAAATGAATATTGTTTACCAGATGGATAAGAAAGAACTATACAAGGATTGACATCAAATTCTCTTACAAGTTTACTGCCTTTTCTAATGAGCCTAAACGACATTTAGAAAATGAGGAATATCGAGCAACTTTGTTTTCTATTTTTTCTAATGGATTTTTTCCGCGTCTTAATTTTTTTACCCTCCACGCTAGACTACAATAAAATATATTATTTAAATGTTTTCATGAACAAACTACAAAAAAATGAAATATCATAAGTATTTATACACATAAATAAATAAGAAAATTCACCATAACAATTAAATTTCAAGCCAAATATTGCAGTGGAAACTAATATTTTCTTTCTTATTGAACATTGTAGTAGTAAATATGAGTCTTGTGGTAAATGAATCTCGAAATTTTATACACTTAATGAAATTCATCAATTAGTGATTAACCATTTTTAATATTATGATGATTCATTAATTATGTACCAAAACCCTTCAATTCATTCATAGTAACTAAATCAAAATATTCACTTTCTCAAAATATAAAGAAATCTATCACTTATTCTTTAATATATATTGAAACTTGTATTAGCCATTTTTAATATAATGATGATTCGTTAATTATGTACCAAAATCCTTCAATTCATTTATCGTAACTAAATAAAAATATTCACTTTCTTAAATTATAAAGAAATATATCACTTATTCTTTTATATATATAGTAACTAAATCAAAATTTTCACTTTCTCAAATTAAAAAGAAATATATCAGTTAACTTGAAAAGTAAAATGTATTAATATACTAACAATTTTAAATATAGACATATCCTTCACTTAGATTGATATTCATACAATTTAGAGGGACATTTAATATAATTAAAAATTTAACTTGATAGTTAATGCTTTAAAAATAACTGCAATTAAAATCAAACTTTCAACATATATCTAAAAATAGATAAAGCTAAAATTTAACTTAATTTATATATATATTTTAGGAAAAGAGTCATATTTGCTCTTGTACTCTTTGAAAATGATCATATTTACCCTTCGTCATAGTTTGTAAATATATTTGTCCCTGCCATCAAATTTTAGGTACATATTTACCTTCGATTTAAAATAGGTAAAATATTTAATATACTAAATAAAATTTATCAATAAATGATTAAGTGTTCTTACATATTTTCATTTAAAGTATTCTTGTCACATTTGCTTACTATAAAACTCAGATTTGAGTATCAATTCAATATAAATATAAATTTTCATCGTGAAAAAAAAATTACCATACATTACAATATTTGGCTTGAAAATTTTAATTGAATAATTTTCCAATTTATGTGTATAAATTGTCCTGAAAGATTTTTGTATATAGTTAATAACCCATAAAATTATATTTAGAACACTTAATCATTAATTGATAAATTTCATTTTGTCTATTAAACATGTACCTATTTTAAATTTAAATTTAACATTTACTTACCATAAAGCTCAAATTTGAGTATTAAGTCAATAAAAATGTCCTACGATAATTTTCATTATGAAAAAAAGATTACTTTCAATTGCAATATTTGACTTGAAATTTAATCATTAGGGTGAATAATTTCCAATTTGTGTGCATAAATAGTCATGAAAGAATTTGGTATGTAGTTAATAACCCATTAAATTATATCTGGAAACAAATAATCGTTTATTGATAAATTTCAATTAGTATATAAAATAAATAATTTACCTATTTTAATAAAAATTTCAGATTTACTTACCATAAAGCTCAAATTTGAGTATTAATTCAAAAAAAATGTTCTACTATAATTTTCAATATCTTTAAAAAAGATTTACTTTACGGAGCAATATTTGACTAGAAATTTAATTATCATGGTGAATAATTTTACAATTTATGTGTATAAATAGTCATGATATTTCATTTCTGTGTAAGTTACCTTTCTTGAAAATAATTGATCAACATATTTTATTGTATTCTAGCATCGAGGGTAAGAAAACAGAAGGCCGCCAAAAAATTCCTTTAGAGAAAATAGAAAAAGAATCTGCTCAACATGCCTCATTTTCTAAACGTCGTTCAGGCTTATATATAAAAGCAATTGAACTCGTTCGAGAATGTGATGTCGATCTTGGAATATTTGTTTCTTCTCAAACCGGTAAACCATATTCATTTGTTCATCCGACTGCTAATGTAGTCATCAATCATTTTATAAGTCCCACAACAATAGATGTAGGTGCACGATTCGCTGCTGCAGAGGCATGCAACAAGGTGGTTCAAATGAATTATAGGCTAATTGAGTTTGATTCGAGGGAAAAAGCTTCAAATGGACGAGGCTATAGTTAGAAGTTTGTGGGAGGCCATGGACCATTTCACTGCTGAGGATATAACCAAGATCAAAGAATGGATAAATACTACCGAGGGTTTGTAAAATGTCCAACTGAAGCAGCTAAAAAATGGAACTTCGTCCTCCGCACAATCCTCACCAGAGGATGCATGTAATTGATCGAGTGATTCACCAATATCATCGAATAATCTCTTATCGAAACCTATGCATCAAAATGAAAACTTAAATTCATATTATTATTTGTACGTTATGTTTTTGAATTTTGTTATTTTGTTTCAATAATGGTACGTACTACACGTACTTTGCAATGATTTTTATTAAAGATATTGTCTATTAGTATTTTTTGTCTCCTACATGTTAAATCTCTTAATATTCTATTATGGGTTTAAATTATCCACGACAGCATATCAATTTTTAAAATGTGTTCTTTTTAAACTGGTAACCTTGCTATAATTCTGCAGATTTTTAATACCCAAACACCCATACCTTTCCTATCCTTGTTTTCCTACCATAGGAACTTCCTTGATTCTGTATGACCCCTACTGGAATGGGACATAAAGACATCATGTAAGTGGGCATAGCATCTAGTAATGAATTAATTAGAGTAACTCTTCCTCCAAGAGACAAGTATTGCCTCTTCCATCTAGCCAGTTTCTTTTAACACTTTTCTATTACACTGCTCCAGATCTCTTTAGACATTTATTTAGCACCCAAGGTAAGTAGTGGGAGAACCCCAACTTGTCGTGCTAGGATTATTTTTAGTGCCTCCATGTTATGTACATCATTAATGGGGTAAAGAACTCTTTCTCTAATTAATATGAACTTAGAGATTCGTTCAAACAAGACCTATATAACTGTTAGATATGCGAGTTCTTCTTCGTCACAAAAGATGAGTGTCTCATCTGCATATTGCAAATGAGTTACCTCTAAACTTTCTCTTCCATCGTTGGCCACATCAAAACCTCTCAACCAGCCATTTGTGTTAGCTGTCTTGAGCATGTTGTTAAGTCGCTCCATCACTAGCAAAAACAGGAAAGGGGACAGAGGATCACCTTGCCGGAGGCCCCTTTGAGCTCCAAAGAATCTTGTTGCTTCACCATAAATCAAAACAAAGAAATTTGCTGTAGATATACAAAATTTTATCTACTTGATCCACTTATGCCCAAATCCCATCTTTTCCGAACATTCAACAAGTATCCCGAATTAACATGGTCATAAGCTTTTCCAATATCAAGCTTACACAATATTCCTACTCTCTTCTGTTTCATTTGCCACTAGACCTGCATCCATAATTTATCTATCTTTAATAAATCCCTTTTGATGAGATCTACCAAATTTTCCATCAGCCATTTTAATCTCTCTGTTAGGCGTTTGGAGAAGATTTTATAGATGCTTCCTATTACGCTTATAGGTCTGAAATCTCTCAACTCAGTGACACCTTTCTCCTTGGGAATGAGAGCAATGAAGGTAGCATTGAATCTTCTTTCCAACACTTCTTGCACATGGAAATTTTGGAATGCCTTCATTATGTCATGTTTTACAATCTCCAGCGTTTTAATGTAAAATCCCATGGTGAAACCATCAGGGCCTAGGGTTTTATCCAATGCACATAGCTTAAGACATCTCAATGCTTCATCTTCTTCTATTGCTAGTTGGTCTCAATTGGGAAGTTTCTGTGTAAAGTCTATGATAAAAATCAATTACCTCTTTTTGACTTTTGTTTGTATTTTTGTGATCTCCCCATATACCTCCTATTGAGAAATATTGTTGTACCTTTTGTGGGCATTTGCAATTCTGTGGAAATACTTGGTGTTTCTGCATGCCTCTTTCAACCATAGGGTTCTTGATCTGTGTCTCCAAACAATTTCTTTTAAAAAAAAAATTAAATTCTCATATTCCACTAGCACCTCACCTTTCCTTTTGGATTCTTCTTGTGATATAGTCCTGGTTGTAACCAGAGAATCAAAATCTGCCAACTTCTCTAACAATTTATTTCTTTGTAAGGCTAAATTTCCTTAACTTCTCTGCTCTATTCATTAAGTTTATTCTTAAGGGCTTTCATTTTGCAAGACAATACATAGTCAGGTCTCCCCCTAAAATGTGATTTGTTCCACCAGTCTATTCTATCTTTGAGCCCCTCAGTATCTAGCCACTTCAAACTTGAAATACCATTCATTTTTGTTCCAGCTCCCACCTTGTAGAGCTAATGGTACATGATCAGAAATAGTCCTTTGAAGTAGGATTACTTTCAAATTGTTGAGGCTTTCATTCTTTTGAAACAAGATTCTATCTAATCTAGAAGCTACTTCATGGTTGTCCCCTTTGTAGCCGATGAATGTTGCATTTTCCATTTGAAGAACAAGTAGCACCATATCTTCAATGAAATTTGAACATGTGATTTACTATGTTCCCAAGGTTGACAAAATAGAGCCACTGAGTCATGATACGAGGTCATTCTTTCAATGTAGCTTGCTTCATGTTGTTAAATTGATCAGTCCAGCCAGAAGTGAAAAGTAGCCTGTCTGTTTTGGATGTTGTTGTATGTGTATATCCTTTGAACCGTGTTTGCTGACCTACTTCAAGTGGAAAATCTGTAAGTTCTAGGCCTCAATAGTATCAGAGATCTCAATCATGGCAGAAGATCTTTGACACTTTCTTTTTTCTGAGGAGAACCTGCACATATTAAAATATCCACAAATTGCCCAAGGCCCCTCCATTAATCCTTTGACCATTCCGAATTCATTCTGCACCTCCCTTCTTTCCACCTTACAATTTGGTACACAGACCCTGAGATGTGGTAGTTGAAGTTTTGAAGTAAAACCTCAAAACTGTATGTTAGAGTTTAAATACCAACTTGTTGTATCTCTCCCTTCAACACCCTACTATCCCATAACATAATTATCCCCCTATAGTTCCACTTGCCTCAAGTTATGCAAATCTGATCCATCCTCCTCCCCTTATTTGTTTAGTGCTATCATGTTAACTGCTTATCTAATTTTGTTTCATGTAGGAGCATATAATACCATCCTTCCATTGGTCTATGTAGTTTCTCCCCAGCCTTCTTTTCCCCACATCATTTAATCCCCTTCCATTTTTGATGAGAGACAATTTGAATTTTACCATTAATTTTTTAAAAATGTTTGAATAACATTAATATTTGACCTAACATTTTTAAAGTACTTGAAGTGTATTTTTCTAAAATACTAATGTGGAACTCTTCAACAATAGTAAAACAATGTTGAAGATAACACATCAAATGTTTAAATTTAATTGTTAACGAATTTGAATTCTTTTGATTGTTAATTAGTACTCCCTCCGTCCCATTTAGGTTGCACCATTTCCTTTTTGGTCAGTCTCAAAAAGAATGCCACTTTGCCTTATATAGTAATTATTTAGCGGTACAATTCCTCTTTTACCCTTATTATTTCCATTTAATTTTAAAGATAGTATTCAAATACATTTATGAGGAGAGATAAAAATGATTTATTTTTTGATTTTTTTTAAGGGCAATTTGATAAATATTTCGAAGTCTTCAATTATTTATTAAACTCCGTGCCATGTCAAATGTTGCCACATAAAATGGGACGAAGGGAGTAATATACTCTTTCCGGTTTCAATTTGTTTTTCTAGTTTTGTGAACATTAAAAAAGTATAAAAAATTTAAAGCTTGTGACACTACAACAAAAAGAACTTTTAGCAGCAATAAATACGCAGATTTACAAGGAGTGCTAAAGGTTTTACCAACATTAGTTAATTGTCATTGGATCCAATGTCGCTAACGGCTTTAGAGACGTTAACTAGAGTACTACTTGCCTCTAAAAAGACATTTTTAGGGGAAATTAAGCTATTTGCATTAATTGATTGCCGCTAAATATCACTTTTTGTATAGTGTGGTTTAAACTTCCTACTTTCTTCTGCTTCATTCTCGATCCTATAGTTTCTTTTGCCACTAGGACTGCATTTATAATTTTCTACCTTTAATAAATGTCATTTGGTTAGAATCTACCAATTTTTCAATAACCCCTTTCGATCTCTGTGTTAGGAATGGAGAAGCTTTTATAGATGCTTCCTATCATGCTTATAGGTGTGAATTCTCTCAACTCAGCGATACCTTTCTTCTTGGGAATGGCAGCATTGAAAGTAGCATTGAAGCTTATTTCCAATACTTCTTGTTCATGGAAATTTTTGAATGCCTTTATTATGTCATGTTTTACATTCTCCAGCATTTAATGTAAAACCCCATGGTGAAACCATCATATCCTCGGGCTTTATCCATTGCACATAGCTTAAGACATCTCAATATATAATCTTTCTCAAAGTTCCTCTGTAAACATCCTTTCTCCTATCATGAAATAACTGGACAGTTTAGGATATTGCTAGTTTGTCTCCATTGGAAATTTTCTGTGTGAAGTCTTTGATAAACCTTGTATCTTGTGTGATCTAACCTTCTACCTCCAATTGATAAATGTTATTGTACATTTTGTGGGCATTTGCAATTCTATGGAAATCTTTGTGTTTCTGTCTGCTTCTTTCGACCATAGGGTTCTTCATCTTTGTCTCCAAGCAATTTCTTTTTTTATTAGATTCTCATATTCCAGTAGTACCTCACCTTTCCTTATGGATTCTTCTTCTGATAAAGGCCAGGTTGTAACCACAGAATCAAATCTGCCAACTTCTCTTACAATTTCCTTCTTTGTAAGCCTAAGTTTTCTTGAACTTCTCAATTCCATTCCTTAAATTTATTCTTAAGGCTTTCATTTTGCAATCCAATACATAGTCAGGCCTCCCTCCAAAATGTAATTTGGTCCACTAGTCGTTTATTCTAACGGTGAGCCCCTCAGTATCTAGACACTTCAAACATGAAATACCTTTTATTTTTGTTCCAGGTCCCACTTTGTAAGGCTAATGGTACATGACCTGAAATAATCCTTTGAAGTGGGATTACTTTCAAGTCGTTGAAGATTTGATCCCATTCTTTTGTCTATTCAGGAAGCTACTTCATCTGTTCCTTTGTACCAGATGAATGTTGCATTTTCCATGTGAAGATCAATTAGCCCCATATTTTCAATAAAGACTGAAAATTTCCTCATCCCTATTGTTCTTTTAACTCAACTCCTTTTTCTAAGACAAACCTACTAACATGATAATCACCACAAACAATCCAAGGCCCTTGAAACAAACCTTTGACATTACAAATCTCTTCCCATACTGATCTTCTTTCAATGTAGCAATTTGGTGCGTACACCCCAATCATATGACAAGAGAATCTTAGGGAGTTAAGCTTCAAACTTCCAAGTTAGGTTATATGAACTAATCTCAAGAACTTCTCCTTTCAATATTTTTCCATCCCACATCATCAATATACCCCCTCTTGTTCCACCGGCCTCCAAGTACTCATATTTGATCCATCTAATTCCCCAAATTTTGTTTACCAACTCTGTTATGTCCCCCTCCAACTTTGTTTCTTGGAAACAACAAATGTTTGTTGTCCAATCAAACACAATACTTTTAACAAGTCTCCTTTTATATCTACAATTCAACCCCCTCACATTCCATGAAATTAGATTAAAATGCATCAAGAACTATAGTGGTTGTCTTTCCCATTGGCCATGTTTCGTCCGCTTTAAAATTTTACATCAAAAGCCACAAAATTTTTGATTTCCTAGGCACCTTTGATTCTGGCCTTCCTTAATATTGCATCATGCATCAGCCTACTTTTCTTCTACTATCTTAATTCCATATCTCTTTGTGACCTTCAAAGTTTGGCCCCAAGAATTTCCCTAATTTCACCATGTTTTGTTTAGCCCATAGTGAAGTCTCCTTCTCTTTGTCTTGTATCATTAGCTGTGTTTGAATACAAAGAGGCTCGACATCCTCCTCTTCCCAATTATCTATTGCTTCTACAGAATTTTGGACCGTTAAATCTGTAGTCCCTTCTGTAATTTTGTTACCTTTTCTCGCTGAATTGGTAAGATGTTATGACCCCTTTGATAGCTGCAAAGTTTCCCACTCAGTTTCCATTGTTGTCCCCATTACCTTATCCTTTGTTCTCATCTCTGCTATCTGTGCATCTAGTGGAGCAGTTTGCTCTTTTTTGTGCTAAGAGAGACTTCATAGAAGTCATCTTTTATTGAGGAAATGGACCCAAATTCATTTAAATTGTCGTAAATGAAGTGGGTTGCTGGGTCCGGTCCAATTAACTATTTATTTGCTGGGTCCAAAGTGTATTTTTTCTCGGACCTTTTCTCATCAAAACCCTGCACATGTTGTTCACATGACTTTGACTCTTTTTTACCTCTTGCTGGCAACTCCAAGCAACCCACATGCACTCTGTCAACAAAATCC
This sequence comes from Solanum pennellii, assembly GCF_001406875.1. Classification (NCBI taxonomy): domain Eukaryota; kingdom Viridiplantae; phylum Streptophyta; class Magnoliopsida; order Solanales; family Solanaceae; genus Solanum; species Solanum pennellii. The sequence continues at coordinate 23,254,395 of NC_028646.1, forward strand.
CTAAAAGCATGGGATATTGGTACTTTAGTATAGAGCAAACTCTTCTTTGTCCGCTGGGTAATAGGATTTGCTGGACAATTCCATCTATCATCTTCTCCGGCTCTACATCCGACGGACTTCAACAAAATTTTTAATCAGGGTTTTGACCCCGACCGGATCGAGATGTAAAAATTGAAGCCATTGTATGAAATTGCTACTTCTTTCGGGATACTCTTCCCTTCATGCACGACCAGAATTTGGGACAACTTCATCTTGTTCCTGAGCTATGTTTCTTCCTCTCTAGCAAACCATCCCCCCCCCCCTCCAATTTCCTATAAAACATTGTGTGACCACATTTGTAGTGGTATTCCAAGAACTTTAATCCATGTTTCTTTTGGACTTCTATAGATAGATGTACACCCCTCTGTAGAGATCAACCATTTGAGATTCAGTTTTTTCTTTTTGCCAGTACCATTGATGTTGTACGATCTTGTCCGCCATGATTTTGGGGAATTCAAACAGAAATATTCTATTGTTCGTCTCGTAGATATTTACCCCTAAAGGTGTTTTTCCAGGTGGTGGAGGACCATCTCCTTATCTCACTCAATGTAGGTCCCTCCTTGCTTTCATCTTCCAAGCCCCCAACCAGACATCTGTTTAGCATTCATGTTTCTTCAGCTTCTGGGTTAACAAAAATTTCTTTAACTGCCTTAGCAAAAGGGTAGTTGACATCAGATAACCGGGGTGGGCTTGCCAGTTCCTATAAGTAATAGGCCTCAATAGTATTAAACAACTCAATCATGGAAGAAGATCTTTGACATTTTCTTTTTTCCAGGGAGAACCTACACATAATAAAATCTCCACAAATGGACCAAGGCCCCTCCAGTAATCCTCTGACCAATACTAATTCATTCTGCACCTCCCTCCTTTCCACCTTACAATTTGGTGCATAGACCCTGAGATGTAGCAATTGAAATTTTGAAGTAAAGCCTCAAAACTGCATGTTAGAGTATAAGCACCAACTTGTAGTATCTCTCCCTTCCACACCCTGCTATCCCGTAACATAATGATTCCCCCTATAGTTCCTTTTGCCTCAAGTCATGCAAATTTGTTCGATCTTCCTCCCCATATTTGTTTAATGTTGTCCTGTAAACCCCCTATGTAATTTTGTCTCATGTAGGCATATAATATCAGCCTTCCATTGGTCTATGTAGTTTCTCACCAGCCTTCTTTTCCCCACATCATTAAATCCCCTTCCTTTTTTGATGAGAAACAACTTTTATTTGACCAATTAATTTTTATATAACGTTTGAATAACAATTAATATTTGATCTAACATTTTTAAATTAATTTAAAGTTTTTTTTTCTCAAATACTAATGTGGAACTCTTCAACAATAGTAAAACAATGTTGAAGATAACACATCAAATGTTTAAATTTAACTGTTAATGAATTTAAATTCTTTTGATTGTTAATTAGTGATATACTCTTTCTATTTGAATTTATTTGTACAGTTTTGTGAACTTTAAAAATCTAAAAATAAAACTTTTGAAGTTTGTTGGACTACAATAAAAATAACTTTCAGCGGCAATAAATATGTACATTTACAAGGAGTGTTAAAAGGTTTTACCAACATTAATTGTCATTAGATCCAATGTAGCTATAGACTTTATAAACATTACATAGAGTGCTACATGCCTCTAAATAGACATATTTAGCGACAATTAATCTATTGTCGTTAACTAATTGTTTCTAAAGATCTTTTTTGGTATAGTTTGGTCTTAAACTTAATATATGTCGGAATGTACTAAATGTTCTTTAATATTGTGGTCTTATACATGTCACACTAAAAGTTAGAATTAAAGAATTTCAAATAAAGAAAAGAGGCATTCCCTATTAAACATATTGAAAATAAAAGTAAGACAAACAAATAGAAACAGATAGAGTATTATCAATTGATAATCACTAACCTAAAAAAAACCTCCTACAAGCATTCTATGTAAATATTTGAACAAAACATATTCTTAATATATAAATACAAAATTTAGCATCAAACCTTTGTAAAGACAATTTGAGATGCTGATACTTACAGAAAAATAGAGTGCTTTGGAAACCAAATTGAAAGAGACCTGAATCCCATGAGGTCTCATGAACTACTACTAAAAATCAAATGTTTTCTCCAACAGGCGAAGTGACGACCTATTCTAGCGGAGAAAGGTTAATCAAATTTCTATAATGATTTTATTATGTTCGAAATGATACAAAATATGATGTGATATTTTTTTGATTTCACAGTTTTAAGGGTATCATGATTAATGCAATCAACCAGCCCGATGAACTGAATCCACGGTATGTTTATTTTAATATGCAAAATTCATGAATTAGACTTTGCCAATTTCATTCAACTGACTAACTGAAATGTTTTCTTTTATTGTTGATGATCTACTCCAAATCCAGATTAAGAGGTACTAAATTTTACACATCTTTTACTGATCTATGGATTATCATCTGTCCTTAACATGACACTTTTATATTGCAGCATTTGATGCAAAGTCTCTATGTATGACACTCTACTTTTCTCGAGTTCATTTCTTTTGTATTATTTTGTTGTTGTGTGGTATTTTTCTATGTGATTGAATAATTCTTCTTATTTTTGTTGGATATTTTTACGATGCTGATGATTGGACTACGTGCTTTAGTGTTGAGGTAAGGTTTTTAGTGGTGATTGTGTAAACTTAAACTAGTAATTATAAGCCTATATTTATTATTAAAAAAACCTGTAACTTGATATGTTTTTAATGTATTTTTCATAGAAGGCTCATAAGGAGATGCTTAATTAGCTCCAAATAAAAAATGTTGAACAATTAGTTCATAAGGACTACTTGTATAGCCATTCATCAACAAATGTTGCTTCTCATATTGGGTAAAAAAATGTTAACCTATAGCTGCAGAAGTAGGAATAATGGCACCGGAAATGACATTGTTGTTGTAAAGTACCAATTGTATTTGATCAATAAATTTAAAAAGCACTTTTCAATAGCTATTTTGTTTTACTGAGTGCGCACCGAAGGATAGAGGTTGTGTGTTTCCTTTTTGTCATAAAAAAAATAATAGCTATTTTGTTTGACCAAGCTCTTCAAAAGAGCTTCGACGTGTATTTATCTTATAAGTGTTTTTGAATAACTACCTCTAGGAAAAAACTGCTCTTTTTAGCTTTCGGAAAACAACTTATGTTACTCTCCATAAGCACTTATCTTCTTCCAAAGCTTCCCTACCATAGGAACTTCCTTGATTCTGTCCAATCTTTTCTTACCCGTAATGGAATGGGAAATAATGACATAATGTAAGTAGGCATAGCATCTAGGACTGAGTTAATTAGAGTAACTATTCCTCCAAGAGACAAGTATTGCCTCTTCCATCTAGCCAATTTCTTTTATCACTTTTATATTACACTACTCCATATCTATTTAGACATTGATATAGAACCCAACAACATCCCAAGGTATGTAGTTGGGAGAACCCCAACTTGTCCACCTAGGATTATGTTTAGTTCCTCCATGTTATGTACTTCATTAATGGGATAGAGTAAAAACTTTCTCCAATTAATATGCAACTCAGATTCCTTAAAAAATGACCAATATAACTGTTAGATATCTGAGTTGTTCTTTTTCTGCCACACAAATGATATGTGTGTCATCTGCATATTGCAAATGAGTCACCTCTAAACATTCCCTTTCATCGTTGGTCACATCAAAACCTCTCAACCAGCAATTTGTGTTAGCTCTCTTGAGAATGTTGTTAAGTCCCTCCATCACTAGCAAAAACAAGAAAGGGGACAGAGAATCCCCTTGCCTGAGGCCCCTTTTTCCTAGAGTTAGTTATTCAAAAACACTTATAAGACGAATATACGTAGAAGCACATTTGAAGAGCTTGGTCAAACAATGTAGATATTTTTTTTATGACAAAGAGAACATGCAGCCGCTACCTTTCGGGTGCACACAGAGTAAAACAAATTAACTATGAAAAGTGCTTTTTAAATTTATTGATCAAATAGAATTGGTACTTTAAAAAAACAATATCATTTCCGATGCCATTATTCCTACTTCTGCACCTTACATTTTTTTACCCAATTTGAGAAGCAACATCCGTTGATGAATGGTTATACAATTAGTCCTTATGAACTAATTGTTCAACATTTTTTACATGGTGTAGCTTGTTACATGGGTCATGAGAGGGAACTTTATTTCTGTCTTCTAACCAAAAGCACTTTCTAAAAGCTTGTTTTTAAAATGAACAGCTTTTAAACCTCGACCAAACTGACTACAAATGCTTATCAAACTTAATACCTTTGCCAACAACTTAAGTAAAGTAACTTTTACGTCCTTTCATCCAAGTAACCCAATTTTCTCTTATTTCACTCCGTTTAAAAAGTATCATATATTGATATCATAATTGTATTGTTAGAGCATTAATTACTGTATTTGGTTAAACTTTTGGGAGAAAGTGAGTGCTTATGGAGAGTAGCATATGTCTTTTTTTTAGAAGCTAACATAGTTCACCTTATGGTGGATGGTCTTCACCTTAGTGTAAACTTCGAGGTTTCTAGTTCAAATCTCGCTTGAGGTTTTTAACAAGTCTTTTTTTAAAAAAAAGAACAAAAAAAAAAAGAGAAAATGCAGCAGCCAGAATCGAACTCAGCAAACTGTGTTTGTGAGTTGCGAGAAGCGCAATGAACATTGTTGGACCAATGCATCAACTCAGGTTATCTGTTTAAGAGTGCACATATAATTATATGATCCTTAATTAAGTATATACTTGTGTTAACGGGTACACGTGGACCCACTCTTTTACACGTGGGTAAAACTCGGTTATAAACTAATTGGTCTACATTTCTAATTACATGGCGGGTAGCTTATTACATGAGCCGTGAGCAGGAACTTAGCTTCGATTTGTCATCAAAAGTACTTCTTTGAGGTAAAACTTTACAAATTGAATTGATTCTAAAAGCTTTACCAAACTGGTTAATGAATGTTATCAAATAAATCCAACTCCTACATCACCTCTATCAGAATCTATCAGTAAGTTCACATACATACAACTAATGCAATTTCATAATTTAGCATAATCAATCAAAGAATTGAAAAAACAGATACAAATTCATATAGATACATACGAGTGAATATCCAGCGGCTAATTCGAGGAAACCACATTGAATCATGATGAGTTTTGTTGTCAACAAGGAGACGAGGCTGCTTACACCTATTTTAGAAACATCTGAATGCATCATTCTTGTTACCGCAACTACTACACTGCCAATCTCCTTCTCGTCCCATTCCTCTCTCTTTGTGTATATTATCTTCTTCGTCTCTCTGACGAGAGAGAGGGAGAATCTCACCGGCGAGTTTCAGCTCTTATAGTATAACGAAGAGGGATTTATTTCCCTATCTTTTCTTTGCTATTGATGGGATAGGGATTAGGGAATATCACGTGACTCAAGCCTATGGAAAAATTACAATCTTACCTATAATAACAGGAGAAATTACTTACGTATTTTGGATCAATCTGATCTGTATATATTTTAGAAAAAAAGGATCGAAATATAGGTCAACATTAGAAGTATTACATTGTGATTGGTCAATGTTCCAAAAGTCATTCTAAGAATATAACCCTTATTTTTTAAGCTTCTAAAAGGATTAAGGAGTTAAAGGATGGCAATATATTGAATGGGCGGAGCAATTTACGGCTATGAAGAATGAATGGGAGCGAATCAATCTCAAAGAGGGTGCGGAAAATTATAAAAATATGAGTCTCCTTCCATATTTGTTAATATAGTACTACAATCCACATTTAAGAAACTCTAGTAGATAACTAGCTTTAAAATAGTGAACATTTAAATATATATCTACATGAGATGTGTCACGACCCAAAACGAGTCGTGAGTGGCACACACACTTAACCTCTAAAGTGGGTGAACCAAGGAATCAAAACCCCAATTTATGCCAATAATGCAACTACGAATAAAAAAATAATGCGAAAGCTCCAAAACTTATTAACACAACTTTTCCAAAACCTGAAAGTCCTCACATTAAGGACATGTAATCTCCATATACTAACTCTAAGAATATCAAATACACCAAAATAAAAGATTAAAATGGCATGGTTCCGAAAATATAGGAAATCATGTCATGACTGAGAGAATCCAACACGAGCTTGAATGAATAGCTTACCCTGGAACCTAATATGCTGGAGACTGGCTAGTGCTGGGGGCAATTCAATGTCATTGGTGGACTCGCTACACGCCTTAAAAGGAAAATAAAGAAAAACACAAGTAGGACTCTGTATGGGGCAACATGTATTGAGTAGCTATCATCTCCCAACCCAAAATAGAAACTAATTTATAATGAATAATAGTTTGAACTCTACTAGAGCACTTAACAGGTGATAAGCAACAAACAACATGAACTAGTGTCAACAATACTAAAGTAGGTAGGTAATAAGTCAACAATATCAAGATCATCCATGAGGACTCATGCCTCCAACCAAATCATTTGGGGAATTGAGTTCTTTGAGATTGAGTACATCCCGTTAATTCAATCTATTTTTCCTTTGATATTATCATGTCGGAACGTGAAACTCTGATCCAATTATACCGTGTCAAAACGTGACACCTCGATTTAAGAATAACGTGTCGGAACGTGACACTCCGATCCAAAAATATCATGTTTGAATGTGACACTCCAATCCAATTATACTGTGTCAGAACGTGACCCTCCGATCCAATTATACTATTAATTTATCATTTATTATAACCACTTTCAATTTATTGATAATATTTCATCAAACCTTCTGTATTCAAGGCATCACTTTGATAAAGAAGGTTCAAGAATATAAATTCCACGGTCTCAAGATTTGAGACCAATCACAAACCATAGAACCAAGCCACACAACCACACAATCAAGTACATAGAAAACTTCATAATATCATTCAATGCATATCAATCACTATTAAAGGTTTACTATCAAATAGCATAACCAATAACCTACCTCCACCGAAGAACCAAAGTCAAGCAACTACTTCTCCAATGATTTTCCTTTATCCTCAATGCCTCCAAACATTTAATTATTATTAAGTCATTATTATCCAAGAAAAATATTCCACAAATCCGTAAGGGATCACACATCACTACAATTACTGGAACTACACAATTTAATTAAGGAAATCATTTTTCCTTCAACCCATAGTACTGTTAACATAACCCAAATAAGTTGATGATTAAATTATAATAGTTTAAACCCAATTGGTTTCAAACTCACATTTAATAATATGTTATTATGTGTCTTAGAAACTATAATTTTGACAGATATGATTCATATATGTAGTGATATATCTATCTACCAACCAATGACATTAATCGCTGTAACTATTAATAAAAATTGATTCAAACTTCAAGAAGAAATATAAGTGCATTCAATAAGCCAAATTTACTTTTCTTAAAAACCAAAATCATTACCTGAATTGGCCATTTTCCATTGCCGCTTGTGCCTAACCGTCGAGCCCCCTTTTTTTATTAATCACTCAATTATTAGTAAACCCTAATTATTTAAATACCAATTATAAAAGAGGTAAAAATGACCCCTTTACTAATTTTAATTTTACCTCCTTTATCCACCAACTAAATTAATATTAAAGTTACCCCACTAATTTCATAATTGCAGTTAGAAATAGTCCCAAAATATCCATTTCGAACCAATCGAATGTATGTTATGAAATAAAAAGCTCTACTAATCTAAATGACCAAATGTGTCATTACATTAGATATTTATTTACTCACCGTTCGTCCTCAAACGATTAAAAAAAGGCGAGGATAAGAAAGAATAGATGTCTCAATTATTATTCCAAAATATTAGTACCCACTGTCTCATCTCAAAAGTATCAAACCAACCAACATGAGATCTACACCTCCCCTCATAGAATGTCTCTAATGGGGCTATCTCAATAATCTAATGATAATTTTTTTTGTATGTAAGCTCAACTGGAAAAAAAAACTATCCCAATTGTTTCTAAAGATCTTTTTGGTATAGTTTGGTCTTAAACTTAATATATGTCGTAATGTACTAAATGTTCTTTAATATTGTGGTCTTATACATGTCACACGAAAAGTTAGAATTAAAGAATTTCAAATAAAGAAAAGAGGCATTCCCTATTAAACATATTGAAAATAATAGTAAGACAAACAAATAGAAACGGATAGAGTATTATCAATTGATAATCACTAACCTAAAAAAAACCTCCTACAAGCATTCTATGTAAATATTTGAACAAAACATATTCTTAATATATAAATACAAAATTTAGCATCAAACCTTTGTAAAGACAATTTGAGATGCTGATACTTACAGAAAAATAGAGTGCTTTGGAAACCAAATTGAAAGAGACCTGAATCCCATGAGGTCTCATGAAGTACTACTAAAAATCAAATGTTTTCTCCAACAGGCGAAGTGACGACCTATTCTAGCGGGGAAAGGTTAATCAAATTTCTATAATGATTTTACTATGTTCGAAATGATACAAAATATGATGTGATATTTTTTTGATTTCACAGTTTTAAGGGTATCATGATTAATGCAATCAACCAGCCCGATGAACTGAATCCACGGAATGTTTATTTTAATATGTAAAATCCATGAATTAGACTTTGCCAATTTCATTCAACTGACTAACTCAAATGTTTTCTTTTATTGTTGAAGATCTACTCCAAATCCAGATGAAGAGGTACTAAATTTTACACATCTTTTACTGATCTATGGATTATCATCTGTCCTTAACATGACACTTTTATATTGCAGCATTTGATGCAAAGTCTCTATGTATGACACTCTACTTTTCTCGAGTTCATTTCTTTTGAATTATTTTGTTGTTGTGTGGTATTTTTCTATGTGATTGAATAATTCTTCTTATTTTTGTTGGATATTTTTACGATGCAGATGATTGGACTACGTGCTTTAGTGTTGAGGTAAGGTTTTTAGTGGTTATTGTGTAAACTTAAACTCGTAATTATAAGCCTATATTTATTATTACTAAAACCTGTAACTTGATATGTTTTTAATGTATTTTTCATAGAAGGCTCATAAGGAGATGCTTAATTAGCTCCAAAAAACACTAATTGAAGAACAAGATAAAAGAAGGTTGAAGATTTCTTCATTGGTGTAAGCAACCTCGTCTCCTTGTTGACAACAAACCTAATCATGATTCAAAGTGGTTTCCTCAAATTTATGATTGGATCTGCACTGGTATGTTTCTTTATGAATTTGTATCTGTTTTTTCAGTTCTTTGATTGATTGTGTTGAGTTGTGAAACTGTATTAGTTGTATGTATGTGAACTTACTGATAGATGTTGATGGATGTTATGTAGGATTTGGATTTAGTTGATAAGCTACGGTAGCCAGTTTGGTCAAGCTTTTAAAATCGATCATTTTGTAAAGTATTACCTCGAAGAAGTACTTTTGGTGAGATATGGAAGCTAAGTTCCTGCTCACGGCTCATGTAATAAGCTACCAACCAAGTAATTAGAAATGTAGACCAATTAGTTTATAATGAGTTTTACCCACGTGTAAAAGAGTGGGTGCACGTGTACCCATTAACACATGCATATACTTAATTAAGGATCATATAATTAAATGTGCACTTTTAAACACATAAGTTGAGTTGCTGTATTAGTGCAACACTGTTCATTGCGCTTCTTTGCATTTCACAAGCACAATGTGCTGAGTTCGATTCCGGTTGTTGCATTTTCTCTATTTTTTTGTCATTTCTTTTTAAAAAGACTTATTAAAAAACCTCAAGCGAGATTTGAACTAGCAACCTCAAAGTGTACACTGAGGTCAAGACAATACACCATAAGGTGAAATGTGTTAGATTCTAAAAAATGACTTATGCTACTTTCCATAAGCACTTACTTTCTCCTAAAAGATTGACCAAATACAGTAATTGATTCTCTAAATATACATTTATGATATCAATGTATGATACTTTTGAAATGAATGAGTGAAATAAGAGAAAATTGGGGCACTTGGATGAAAGGACGTAAAAGTTACTTTACTTAATGTGTTGGCAAGGGTATTTAGTTTATAAGCATTTATAGTCGGTTTGGTCAAGTTTTAAAATCTATTCATTTTGGAAACAAGTTTTCAGAAAGTGCTTTTGGTGAGAAGACAGAAGTAAAGTACCCTCTCACGACCCATGTGAGAAGTTATGCCAAGTAAAAAATGTTGAACAATTAGTTCATAAGGACTAATTGTATAGCCATTCATCAACAAATGTTGCTTCTCATATTGGGTAAAAAAATGTTAACCTATAGCTGCAAAAGTAGGAATAATGGCACCGGAAATGACATTGTTGTTGTAAAGTACCAATTGTATTTGATCAATAAATTTAAAAAGCACTTTTCAATAGCTATTTTGTTTTACTGAGTGCGCACCGAAGGATAGAGGTTGTGTGTTTCCTTTGTCATAAAAAAAATAATAGCTATTTTGTTTGACCAAGCTCTTCAAAAGAGCTTCGACGTGTATTTATCTTATAAGTGTTTTTGAATAACTACCTCTAGGAAAAAACTGCTCTTTTTAGCTTTCGGAAAACAACTTATGTTACTCTCCATAAGCACTTATTTTCTTCCAAAGCTTCCCTACCATAGGAACTTCCTTGATTCTATCCAATCTTTTCTTACCCGTACTGGAATGGGAAATAAAGACATAATGTAAGTAGACATAGCATCTAGGACTGAGTTAATTAGAGTAACTCTTCCTCCAAGAGACAAGTATTGCCTCTTCCATCTAGCCAATTTCTTTTCACACTTTTATATTACACTACTCCATATCTATTTAGACGTTGATATTGAACCCAAAAACATCTACCCAAGGTATGTAGTTGGGAGAACCCCAACTTGTCCACCTATGATTATGTTTAGTTCCTCCATGTTATGTACTTCATTAATGGGATAGAATAAAAACTTTCTCCAATTAATATGCAACTCAGATTCCTTCAAAAATGACCAATATTACTGTTAGATATCTGAGTTGTTCTTTTTCTGCCCCACAAATGATATGTGTGTCATCTGCATATTGCAAATGAGTCACCTCTAAACTTTCCCTTTCATCGTTGGTCACATCAAAACCTCTCAACCAGCAATTTGTGTTAGCTCTCTTGAGAATGTTGTTAAGTCCCTCCATCACTAGCAAAAACAAGAAAGGGGACAGAGGATCCCCTTGCCTGAGGCCCCTTTTTCCTAGAGTTAGTTATTCAAAAATACTTATAATACGAATATACGTAGAAGCACATTTGAAGAGCTTGGTCAAACAATGTAGATATTTTTTTTTATGACAAAGAGAACATGCAGCCGCTACCTTTCGGGTGCACACAGAGTAAAACAAATTAACTATTGAAAAGTGCTTTTTAAATTTATTGATCAAATACAATTGGTACTTTACAAAAACAATATCATTTCCGATGCCATTATTCCTACTTCTGCACCTTACATTTTTTTACCCAATTTGAGAAGCAACATCCGTTGATGAATGGTTATACAATTAGTCCTTATGAACTAATTGTTCAACATTTTTTACACGGCATAGCTTGTTACATGGGTCATGAGAGGGAACTTAATTTCTGTCTTCTAACCAAAAGCACTTTCTAAAAGCTTGTTTTTAAAATGAACAGCTTTTAAACCTCGACCAAACTGACTACAAATGCTTATCAAACTTAATACCTTTGCCAACAACTTAAGTAAAGTAACTTTTACGTCCTTTCATCCAAGTAACCCAATTTTCTCTTATTTCACTCCGTTTAAAAAGTATCATATATTGATATCATAATTGTATTGTTAGAGAATTAATTACTGTATTTGGTTAAACTTTTGGGAGAAAGTGAGAGCTTATGGAGAGTAGCATATGTCTTTTTTTTTAGAAGCTAACATAGTTCACCTTATGGTGGATGGTCTTCACCTTAGTGTAAACTTCGAGGTTTCTAGTTCAAATCTCGCTTGAGGTTTTTAATAAGTATTTTTTTTTTAAAAAGAACAAAAAAAAAAAGAGAAAATGCAGCAGCCAGAATCGAACTCAGCAAACTGTGTTTGTGAGTTGCGAGAAGCGCAATGAACATTGTTGGACCAATGCATCAACTCAGGTTATCTGTTTAAGAGTGCACATTTAATTATATGATCCTTAATTAAGTATATACTCGTGTTAACGGGTACACGTGCACCCACTCTTTTACACGTGGGTAAAACTCGGTTATAAACTAATTGGTCTACATTTCTAATTACTTGGCGGGTAGCTTATTACATGAGCCGTGAGCAGGAACTTAGCTTCGATTTGTCATCAAAAGTACTTCTTTGAGGTAAAACTTTACAAATTGAATTGATTCTAAAAGCTTTACCAAACTGGTTAGTGAAGCTTATCAACTAAATCCAACTCCTACATCACCTCTATCAGAATCTATCAGTAAGTTCACATACATACAACTAATGCAATTTCATAATTTAGCATAATCAATCAAAGAATTGAAAAAACAGATACAAATTCATATAGATACATACGAGTGAATATCTAGCGGCCAATTCGAGGAAACCACATTGAATCATGAGGAGTTTTGTTGTCAACAAGGAGACGAGGCTGCTTACACCTATTTTAGAAACATCTGAATGCATCATTCTTGTTACCGCAACTACTACACTGCCAATCTCCTTCTCGTCCCATTCCTCTCTCTTTGTGTATATTATCTTCTTCGTCTCTCTGACGAGAGAGAGGGAGAATCTCACCGGCGAGTTTCAGCTCTTATAGTATAACAAAGAGGGATTTATTGCCCTATCTTTTTTTTGCTATTGATGGTATAGGGATTGGGGAATATCACGTGACTCAAGCCTATGGGAAAATTACAATCTTACCTATAATAACAGGAGAAACTACTTACAAGATCAATCTGATCTGTATATATTTTAGAAAAAAAGGATCGAAATATAGGTCAACATTAGATGTATTACATTGTGATTGGTCAATGTTCCAAAATCCTTCTAAGAATATAACCCTTATTTTTTAAGCTTCTAAAAGGATTAAGGAGTTAAAGGATGGCAATATATTGGATGGGGCGGAGCAATTTACGGCTATGAAGAATGGATGGGAGCGAATCAATCTCAAAGAGGGTGAGGAAAATTATACATATATGAGTCTCCTTCCATATTTGTTAATATAGTACTACAATCCACATTTAAGAAACTCTAGTAGATAACTAGCTTTAAAGTAGTGAACATTTAAATATATATCTACATGAGATGTGTCACGACCCAAAACGAGTCGTGAGTGGCACACACACATAACCTCTAAAGTGGGTGAACCAAGGAATCAAAACCCCAATTTATGCCAATAATGCAACTACGAATAAAAAAATAATGCGAAAGATCCAAAACTTATTAACATAACTTTTCCAAAACCTGAAAGTCATCACATCAAGGACATGTAATCTCCATATACTAAGTCTAAGAAAATCAAATACACCAAAATAAAAGATTAAAATGGCATGGTTCCGAAAATATAGGAAATCATGTCATTACTGAGAGAATCCAACACGAGCTTGAATGAATAGCTTACCCTGGAACCTAATATGCTGGAGACTTGCTAGCGCTGGGGACAATTCAATGTCATTGGTGCACTCGCTACACGCCTTAAAAGGAAAATAAAGAAAAACACAAGTAGGACTCTGTATGGGGCAACATGTATTGAGTAGCTATCATCTCCCAACCCAAAATAGAAACTAATTTATAATGAATAATAGTTTGAACTCCACTATAGCACTTAACAGGTGATAAGCAACAAACAACATGAACTATTGTCAACAATACTAAAGTAAGTAGGTAATAAGTCAACAATATCAAGATCATCCATGAGGACTCATGCCTCCAACCAAATCATTTGGGGAATTGAGTTCTTTGAGATTGAGTACATCCCGTTAATTCAATCTATTTTTCCTTTGATATTATCATGTCGGAACGTGAAACTCTGATCCAATTATACCGTGTCGAAACGTGACACCTCGATTCAAGAATAACGTGTCGGAACGTGACACTCCGATCCAAAAATATCATGTTTGAATGTGACACTCCAATCCAATTATACTGTGTCAGAACGTGACCCTCCGATCCAATTATACTATTAATTTATCATTTATTATAACCACTTTCAATTTATTGATAATATTTCATCAAACCTTCTGTATTCAAGGCATCACTTTGATAAAGAAGGTTCAAGAATATAAATTCCACGGTCTCAAGATTTGAGACCAATCACAAACCATAGAACCAAGCCACACAACCACACAATCAAGTACATAGAAAACTTCATAATATCATTCAATGCATATCAATCACTATTAAAGGTTTACTATCAAATAGCATAACCAATAACCTACCTCCACCGAAGAACCAAAGTCAAGCAACTACTTCTCCAATGATTTTCCTTTATCCTCATTGCCTCCAAACATTTAATTATTATTAAGTCATTATTATCCAAGAAAACTATTCCACAAATCCGTAAGGGATCACACATCACTACAATTACTGGAACTACACAATTTAATTAAGGAAATCATTTTTCCTTCAACCCATAGTACTGTTAACATAACCCAAATAAGTTGATGATTAAATTATAATAGTTTAAACCCAATTGGTTTCAAACTCACATTTAATAATATGTTATTATGTGTCTTAGAAACTATAATTTTGACAGATATGATTCATATATGTAGTGATATATCTATCTACCAACCAATGACATTAATCGCTGTAACTATTAATAAAAATTGATTCAAACTTCAAGAAGAAATATAAGTGCATTCAATTATAAGCCAAATTTACTTTTCTTAAAAACCAAAATCATTACCTGAATTGGCAATTTTCCATTGCCGCTTGTGCCTAACCGTCGAGCCCCCTTTTTTTATTAATCACTCAATTATTANTTGCCTCCAAACATTTAATTATTATTAAGTCATTATTATCCAAGAAAACTATTCCACAAATCCGTAAGGGATCACACATCACTACAATTACTGGAACTACACAATTTAATTAAGGAAATCATTTTTCCTTCAACCCATAGTACTGTTAACATAACCCAAATAAGTTGATGATTAAATTATAATAGTTTAAACCCAATTGGTTTCAAACTCACATTTAATAATATGTTATTATGTGTCTTAGAAACTATAATTTTGACAGATATGATTCATATATGTAGTGATATATCTATCTACCAACCAATGACATTAATCGCTGTAACTATTAATAAAAATTGATTCAAACTTCAAGAAGAAATATAAGTGCATTCAATTATAAGCCAAATTTACTTTTCTTAAAAACCAAAATCATTACCTGAATTGGCAATTTTCCATTGCCGCTTGTGCCTAACCGTCGAGCCCCCTTTTTTTATTAATCACTCAATTATTAGTAAACCCTAATTATTTAAATACCAATTATAAAAGAGGTAAAAATGACCCCTTTACTAATTTTAATTTTACATCCTTTATCCACCAACTAAATTAATATTAAAGTTACCCCACTAATTTCATAATTGCAGTTCGAAATAGTCCCAAAATATCCATTTCGAACCAATCGAATGTATGTTATGAAATAAAATGCTCTAGTAATCTAAATGACCAAATGTGTCATTACATTAGATATTTATTTACTCAGCGTTCGTCCTCAAACGATTAAAAAAAGGCGAGGATAAGAAAGAATAGATGTCTCAATTATTATTCCAAAATACTAGTACCCACTGTCTCATCTCAAAAGTATCAAACCAACCAACATGAGATCTACACCTCCCCTCATAGAATGTCTCTAATGGGGCTATCTCAATAATCTAATGATAATTTTTTTTGTATGTAAGCTCAACTGAAAAAAAAAACTATCCCAAGTGAACTCTTCAACTGACACATTCATCGACTAGACCTTGAAACATCCATCAAGATAAATATTTTCGAACATAACCATGATAAATTTCTTAATCAATATTGGTACAACCAGCAGTGAACCTGCACTAACCACCACATTATCGTAATCATTAACTATCACAGACCTTATCAAGATTACATCCCCACAACATAATATTTCCTCGAACTTAAGCTATAAAAATATGATCTTCAGACATCAAAAGAATCAAACTCAACTGTTCGAAGATGGAAATGATCAAGTAACCACCAACGAGTGATACAATCAATCATACAAAACCTCGAACAACATTATCAAAATTCGAGATTAGTAGCTATTATAGACAAACCTTAAGAATGAAAAAACTAGACCAATGGTCCACACATTATATCACATAGCCAAAACATGATACCAATGATGTTATAAAACTTAAGTCTATTGAACAAGTCTAAGTTTTTCATGGTAGCTCTCTTATAAATTCTCGTAAGAAAAGTTGTAAGTGCAGAATCACAAATATACATCAACTATCCCAACCAACACCAAATCTTTAACAACTGAAATGAACAATTCTAACCAAGGATGCCACATTACTAGGAGGACAATCATAGAATCGATACACCCGATCCATTACTAAGAATCACCCATAGAAGTGAAAACACACAGACGTAAAAAGTGAATCATGCTCTAAACCATGCCCAAAACTAATTAGTTGGTCACATTAGAATTTGAATAAGCAAGGTCGAATAATTCTAGGTACTCCTTCCATATTGCCCATATCAAACATTTCCATTCATTAGACTTTTTTTCTTTGATTTTGTAGCTACCCAAAATCACCAATTTAGTCACTATAATAATTTCACACATACTTAGTTTATCAAACTCCCACATCCACCAAAGTCAACAGTATTAACACTAAGAAAATATCATAGCCATACTGATCATGTATCTTAATCCCAACCATCATTTGTACCAAAGTATTCTTATGAATATATGTTCAAACCATGGCTATATTTATTTATATTGAAGAATTTCATTACAAATATGAATCCCAGACTGGACTAATATCATGAAATTCAAATTTGATAGTACCTTCCATCGAGATAAAACTATTAAATAACACCCAAGTGAATTTCACACGACTTTCCTATACCATGCTTTAGTTGTCATTCTAAACCATCATATACCTCATGCCAACACTTAGGGAAATTCTTGATCACTCAAATTATTGTGTATACTATAAGATCATAACCTCTATTCACCAAGTAACACATCATAACCTTCTATGTAGTCCCATCAATAGAATAGTATTAATTTAACTCTAAATTTTTAATAACCATGTAGAATTATCTCTCACATCGTGCATCATTCTTAACTCATCATTAAAAATTCTAAATTGTCCATACCTCACTGTTTGTCACCCAAATCAAAACTCAATCTTTATAAAAGTCAATGATAAATTCCTAGTAAGTCTGTACAGAACTAGTTCACATCTCATAGTCATATCAAAACTCATAGAATATAAAAACATAAAAATATTATCAATAAAACCTTCAAATTTACCCCAAGGATTCATGCGAGAGGTCTTCTTCCTTCACTTTTTTCAAATTCTTCTCATCGTGCAAAATTCTAAATATCTCAACCTTTCAACATATCAGATTCTCGCTCCTTTTTGCTGACTCTCTTATCAATATTATTCTTTGGTAAAAAAAATATCTTGACATTTTTACCTTAGGATTTAAATCAAAACATTAAGGGAAGCCCTTTAACATTCACATGTAACAAATTTTTTTACTGAAATTATGCACAGTCCTTCCAAATGTTTCATACTAAATGTGATCAATCATTTCTTACATTACCAATCCATACCTTTATAAACATCCCACCACTAATGAAGACTTATAATGAAAAATTTAAATTGTAAATCTATAACTCAATCCACTTTTCTATCAACATAGCTCATACCTTGAAGATTTTTATGAAGTTATGTATCTTAACTTATCATCGATCACCTCTTCATCAATCTTATAATATCCTTCACTAAAAATCTAAATGTAGTCATCAACATACTAAAAACCACAAGAAAAATTATCACCACACTCGAGTTGAATGTATACACATTCCTTTCTTATGTCATATTCTATTATTTTTTGATAAACCTGTGACACTATTACCATAGCCCTCGCAAAATATATGACACCACACGTCTTTGAACTCAATTCTCAAACTACTAAAGATACCTCTTTAGCCCTTGCAATCGAAGAAATATTATTGCCCTCATCTCTATTTGAGGGATACACTCATCCCAGTTATTTTTTTTAAATATGACTCTAGTTCCTTTAAATTCTACTTGAGCGGTTCCCCAACGTCTCCTAACACATGCCATACAACCACATTACTCACAAAAAAGTAGAAAATCACAATCTTAGACACTCGTTAGTCTTTATTATCTTACAAAATTCATTTAACCAACACCTCCTTATTATATTGTTTCTTCCCAATCACAATCTCTCATAACTCTTTTTACCATCACGATCAATTAGCCCTTTTCATCATCATGAAGTGAACCTTTTCCTCAACATGACACCTTAAAATCAGGTATAACAATCAAATTTAAAGGACTAATTCACTTTATATGCATTTTCTTGCTAAAATACTCAATCTACTTCACCCAAATATACTCATTGGGACTTTCGTTCTATATAAGTTTGTCGTTCTAGTATCAATATACCCTTTGAAACTTAAGATAAAATCATCAGCCTTCATTTAAAATCCTCAAGATTAACTTTACAACCTAAATGCACTAAGATTTATCCACCACTAAAATCTTCCTTGAAAATAATGCTTAACCAAAGCGTACGTTGTTATAAACTAGTTGATTTCACAAATGTGAAAGAAAGTAACACCCGAATCTTATTATCTAAGCATGACATACCACTAATAACTATTTAAGTAGTTATATTTCACACTTGACAATTGATATATTTGTTTCCACATAACACTAGTATCGTACAGAGAAAGGTCAGTAAATCCATCCGTAGACCAAATTATACTTATAAAGAAGATCATACCCAGATAGCCCACACATTTTTACCTATTGAATATCTGCAAAGCATTACACAATATGTTCTGTTTTTAGTCCAAACAAGTTTCATTCTTTCGTAGATTAGGTCTATAATAAAAGTAATACACTTCATATATCTAATCAAGTGAGCATTGGTACAATTGTAGTAGTCTTATCATGATCCTCTTTAATAAAAAATCAATCCTTGAAATCGTTTTAAAGATTGTAACCTCAATTAACGCAACCTAATTTCATCATTCAGTAAACAATCCATACACGTTGTGAAAAATTGTACTAAGTATATTGTTCAAAGTAATGGCGTTTCTACTCTAATAGTAATCATATGCGAAATAGAGTGAAGAAGTCCAAATATCAATTTGTATCACCTAGATACACATTAAATTCAAGTAGTAGCATGAAAGAAAGAAGGATTGAAGTTTTCCTAAAGTCTTATAGCCTCTCGAAGAAACGTAAAGGCGTCCCCATACCGTTCTGCAAGACTCTACTAGACCTATCCTTGTATGATGAGATAATTGAACCTAACGCTCTGATACCACGTTTTTCACGACCCAAAACGAGTCGTGAGTGGCACCCACACTTAACAACAAAAGTGGGCAAACCAAGGATCAAACCCCAATGTATGCCAACAATTCAACTACGCAAAACAAAAATAATGCGGAAACTCCAAAACTTATTAAAGTATCATTTCCCAAAACCTTAAAATCATCACATCAAGGACATATAATCTCCACATACTAAGTCTAAGAATATCAAATACGCCAAAATAAAAGAATAAAACGACATGTGTCCGAAAACATAGGACATCATGTAATGATCGACATAATCCAACACAAGCTTGAACGAATAGCTCACCCTGGAACCTGATATGCTGGAGACTGGCTAGAGTTGAGTGCAATCCAAAGTCATTGGTATACTCGTTGCACTCTGTAAAAGGAAAACAAAGAAAAACACAAGTAAGACTCAACACGGGGCAACATGTACTAATTAGGTACCAATCGGTGAACCCAAAATTGAAACTAATATGCAATCAATAATAGTATGAACTCAACTATAGCACTTAACAGGTTATAAGAAACAAACAACATGAACAAGTGTCAACAACACTAAAGTAAGTATGTAATATGTCAACAATATAAAGATCATCCATGAGGACTCATGCCTCCAACCAAACCATTTAGGGAATTGAGTTCTTTGAGATTGAGTACGTTCCGTTATTTCAATATGTTTTTCCTTTAATATTATTGTGTCAGAACGTGACACTCTAATCCAATTAAACCGTGTCAGAACGTGACAACACAATCTAAGAATATCGTGTCGGACGTGACACTCTGATCCAAAAATATCATGTTCAAATGTGACACTCTGATCCAATTATACTGTGTCGGAACGTGAAACTCTGATCCAATTATACTATTAATTTATCATTTACACTCTGATCCAATTATACTATTAATTTATCATTTATAATCACCACTTTCAATTCATTGATAATATTTCATCAAACCTTCTTTATTCAAGGTATCACTTTGATAAAGAGGGTTCAAGAATATAAATTCCTGGGTCACAGACCAATCACAAACAACAACCAAGCCACATAACCACACAATAAAGTACATAGAAAACTTCACAATATCATTCAATGCATATCAATCACTATTAAGGGTTTACTATCAAATAGCATAACCAATAACCTATCTCCAGCAAAGAATCGAAGTACATCAACTACTTCTCCAATGCTTTTCCTTTATCCTCAATGCCTCTGAACATTTAATTATTATTAAGTCATTATTATCCAAGAAAACTATTTCTCAAATCCGTAAGGGATCACACATCACTACAATTATATGAACTGCACAATCAAGGAAATCATTTTTCTTTCAATCCATAGTACTGTTAACATAACCCAAATAAGTTGATAATTAAATTACCGTAATTTAAACTAAATTGCTTTGCAACCCACATTTAATAATAGTTATTATGTTTCTTAAAAACTAAATGTTTGACAGATATAAGTCATATGTGTAGTGATATATATATCTACCAACCAATCACATTTATCACTCTAACTATTAATAACAATTGATTCAAACTTCAAGAAGAAATATAAGAGTATTCAATTTTATGCCAAATTTTCTTTTTAAAAAAACAAAAAATCATTACCTGAATCGTCCATTCTCCATTGTCGCTTTTACCTAACCTTCGACCCCCCCCCCCATTTTTTTAAATTAATCACTTAATAATTAGTAAACCCTACTTATTTAAATACCAATTCTAAAAGAGGTAAAAATGAACCCCTACTAATTTTAATTTCTCCTCCTTTATCCACCAACTAAACTAATAATAAAATTACCCCACTAGTTTCATAAGTGTAGTCACAAATAGTCCCAAAATATCCATTTAGAATCAATCAGAAAGTATTCTATGATATAAAAAGCTCTAGTACTCTGAATGACCAAATGGGTCATTACAAGATGTCTCATGCAGAAGTACTATATTCACCAATAAAAGAAATTATTAAAAATCATGTAATATAAATTAAAGAGATTTGAAAGAAATGAACCATCACTACAAGCGAAAGACTAACTTGAGCATATATAAACATCAAATCGAAAGAAATGTTTAAAATCGATTTACTGGATCTCAAACTATCTTCTGGCCCAATGTGTGTTGACATTTTTATATTGATAGTGCCACGTAGGCCGAAATCGGGTAGAAAATTATTTATAATATAAGTTCGGAAAGTAATAGGAATTTATTATAGTATAAGTGTGTCTCTGAGATTTTTGACATAGGTTGGAGGTACTTATGCATTTTCCCAATATACTTAGTATGAAACATAAGTTTAAATAAAATATCTGAAAACTGAAAGACTCTCCAAAACTGTCTATTTTAGAAAGGATGTCAGGAAAAGACCCACGACACCTCTTAATGACTAAATGAAAAGTTATTGTGAAGTCCCCTTGAAAACAAGGTGGCTCACTAAAGCTTACCGGAGAGTAGAGTGATCTCAACGAAGTGTCAGTTGATAATCTTGAACACCTATATTTGCATCATAAAAGGATGCAGGTCAAATAACATCAGTACATTGAATGTATGAGTGTGTAATATAGTTAGATAACCAAAAAACGAATGAAGGACTGCAATAGATAACAATGTACTCAAGTTGAATGTAAAGAAATAAAACTATTAAAAAATTTAAATCTTAACAAAATACTTTCTCATCTTTGAACTCAAAATAATAAGTGATATATAAAAATACAATTTAACTATAATGGAAGATTCTTTAACCAACAATCACCACTATGAGCTACGTGATGATACAACGTCTTGCCCACGCTACCGAAATTGTCCTATACCTTGTTGGGATATTTATTTCCTCAACTAAGTGGATCAACTAAACTATGCTTAAAAAGTAATAAGGAGTCATATAAAAGTATGATCATTTTGTCACGACCTAGATCGTCATTTGTTGGCACCCACAATGACTCTCTGTTGGAAGAATCATTAAACCTAATTAAGAAACTTAAACAAAAAAAAATAAACATTTGAAGTATGGAATCATGTTTAAATGGTTGTATAACATGGAGTTTCCATAAACTCCGAATCTTAAATGAATATCTCATAATAAATATTACGAAAATTCAACCCCTAGCCTGTAGGTCAATGTATCAGAATTTTGCTAACGACAAGTCTGAGACTGAGGGTTGTAACCCCGACACTAATACAAATATGTATAACTATAAAGTATGAGTCCGAAAATAATGAAAAAAACAATAAGGACCTAAGGAAGCCTTGAAAAATCGGATCACCCTTGAATCCGGCCTCGTTCAGTGATCTCCTAGACAAGGTATGTCAGTAGTCGCTTGAAGATGCCCTGTACTCAACAAAAAAAAGCAAGTGCAATATCAGTACACAACTACAATGTACTGGTCGGATCACGTGACCACTTTTGTAAGCACAATATACATATATAATTACAACATTGTCAATACACATAAATGAAATACACAATTAAGTCATCATTTTAGAGAAACATACAATCTATAATGTCAATGAAAGATAGATATACACATAATAATCACAAGTGTTTATTTTAATAAAATCCATATCCAAACAGTTTGTGTGTCGACACGTGATACCGAGTTCAATATATGTGTCAAAACGTGACATTGATTCAATGCATATGTCGGAACGTAACACCCGATTCAGTCATCACAACCACAATAACAAACACAGTATAATGCATAGGACATATAGTCTCACCTGGTAAAGTAGTAGGTTCATTGCATTTAGTAGTTCACACATAATGATTTTATTAGGTTCGATTCACATTTCACTATTCACATACATGCATGCATAAAATGAAGAAATCAACCAGCATATATCACACAAATAGGAAATTAAACCTTCACCTACCTCGAAATCAAGATAGAATCCTCTTAAGACACTTGAGTCATTCTTGTTTTTGGTCTAAATTAGTTATATAATGCATGGATTAATAAATAAGGATTAACTTATCTGGATTATAACTAAAATTATCAATCCGAGGCTAAACCCGGTTCCTAATGTTCAATTAGGGTTTTTTCCACAAAAAATTTCAAACCAAAACCCTTCCCCAATGATAATTACAATATTCTAAGTTCTAAATCAAAACATGAATTAAGTGAGTAACCATATTATCTTTAGCACTAGAAATCGTGGAACACTGTCAAGAATCACCTTGGGTCATCTCCTACCTCTCAAGAATGAAGATTTGCAAAAAATAACACCTTTTTAGTTTTGCCTAACTTAAGTTCAAGATTGGCCCGCCACAACGGTATCTAACCCACCACAGAGGCCCCGCCCCCACGGCTTGCACGGAGACAAGCTCAGAATTTGAGTTTCAAGCTCTCATTTCACAACACACCTTCAACCCTTAACATTTAGAAACTAACTTTTCACTCCAAGATCAGTTTCGAGAGTTCTACTCGTCCAAATTCGATTTTGTAAAGTCATACATGCTACCGAATGTCTTGGCTATCAACTCATATAATAAAATTCATAATTATAACCCCCCCCCCCATGCATTACAAGATTTATCTCAACCTCACATGACTCGAATTTCGTCCAAGATTAGCCTAGGCTAGAATTTCCAAATTACTACAAAAAATATTTTCTGCCCAAAATTCTTCCCCATTGGCTTTTCCATAATGATAAAAATAGGTCGTTACACCTTTACCCGTGTTGGTATACATAGTTTATTGGGCGTGATTTGCCTAAAATCCCCTATATCGGTGTTTTATATTACTCCCAATAATATATATATACTCATGCTCATATATTTAAAAACATAAATCTTCGCGTGGTTTGTAATAATTACTCAAAATATCCTTTCAAAAGAGGTATCTGCTCTTGAAATGTCTTTTAAACTAATAACTAATTTAGAAATCTCATTTTCTATTTTATCAATGTTAAAATTGATACCTCTGGATCACATAGTCCCCGTGTACTCTTACTCAACTCATACTTGAATATACTTTCACAAAACATATCAAAATCATATTATAGTATGATCATTGATGACTCGGGAAGTCATATTACATAAACATTGATGGTATATCTTGATACCATATTAATATACATTGATTACATACTCGATTTTCATGCTAATCATGTTTTAGAAAACTGTTTTCTTAAAACTCATTTTTACTTCTTGATAAAACTCAAATTAAACTGAATTATTGGTTTTAAAAAGTTTCTCAAGATTTATAACTCAAAATAAGGTTCATAGTATAATAAGAACATGTACAAATCAACTCAAGGATCTGAATAACAATATAGAGACTCAATAATTAGGAATGTAACTTTTAAAAGAACCATGAACTAAAGAACTCAAATCAACTTACCGAAAAAATACTCAAATCTAGGGGTAGAATTCTAGATTTCCCTTTTACTGATTTGAAAGTAGATGTGGGACGTGAGGACGAACTACTCTAACACTATGATAGCCTTACATACCTAATAGAATAAGGTTTTTGAAGAATATCTGGGAAGAACTTGATCAGAGGCCTTGAAACCATAACATGAAGGAGAGAAATCAAGAAAATCTTTCTTGAAATTTCTTGAATTAGTTTCTTGAAATTCTATGGCCAAGAATTATGATTTTCATTATTGTTCATAATTTCATGGAGGAATTTGAGTTGGAAAGAATGATTCTTGGAGAAGGACTTACCTTGAAGAAGAATCTTGAAAATGATCTGAAAAAGATTGAAAGATCTTGAATGGAGTTTTCTAGTTTATTTTTTCCTCAGGGTTTTGCCCTAGGTTTTGAGAGATAATACAATAATAAATTTAAAGATGATTATTTGAATGGTGTGGGTCTTTAATTAGTCGAGAAATTCTTTTAGGATTCTTGGAAGTAAAAAGAGAAAAAGACCCTTTTCAATGTCTTCTCGTCGACTAATTTGTCATTACACCGTATCAGTTGGTAAAATGGTCATAAGATTTTACTCTGAAATGGAATTGACAAAAAATTAATGGCGTCGAAAAGCAGATACAAATACCTTTAATTTTATTTTATGGGTTACATAACTCCTTATATTGTAAGAGTTATGGTCGTTTGAAGTTTACCCAAGTAAAATCTTACATCAAAACTTAAAAGAACTTAGGAATGATTTGAATGGACTGTCTACTAAAACCCTAAGGGGGCGTTTGGTACAAAACCCTAAGGGGTCGTTTGGTACAAATATTAATAAAACAGGAATTAGTAATGCAAGGATTAGTAGTGCATGGATTTGTAATGTAATGCTTATTTTTATTAGGTGTTTGGTTCATTGATTCCTACTTCATCTTTTGTTGGATTAAAATTCTATAAAAAAATCTTCTTTTAAATTATACTCTTGAATTATTTTTTAAGTGGTTCAAGGTATATAATTACCGGATAATATATACTTTTCTATGACCTTCGAACTAGCTATGAGAAAAAAAATTTTGTTGTCATGTTGGCTACACTTTTACTTACATTATTTGAGGAGAAATAATTGTCATCTTCATAACGGTCAACAATCGTAAAATTGAATACAATTAATTAGAACCCCCCCCCCCCACACACACAATTAAGATCAGAAACATCATATACAAATACACAACTCATATTTCAAATTTCTATTGGATTTATTTATTAACAAACAACTCTCTCTAAATAATTTGTAAGCTAATATGTAGCGAAAGAAATTAATATTTTCCTATCGCTTGAGACTTCTCTTGTTGTTTTTTAAATAAATTTAGTAGCATAAAACTATAAATATAAATCATATAATCAAGAAAATAAATAAATAATTGAAGTGATTTGAGGGATATTATTGTCTTTACATAGACTTATAGCATGATATTATATCCTATGTATACTAATACCTCCAAATGGAAGGTATTAGTAATAAATCATAATACCATGTAGGAGGTAAGTTATACATCGACCCAAGTTCCTACCAAACATAGTATTAAATAATACATTACATAATACACGAGCTTTTCTTACAATGTAGCATACATAATGACCTCTAAGCATATTTGAATTTATAAAAACTGAATCAAATTAGATTTGTCCCCAAAATATTACTAAAATTCTATTTAATCTGATTGAATAAGGAAAAGACCAAAATACCCTTCATATTTTCCGGTAATTTTTCTTATTTGAAAAATGCGACATCAAATGGGCATATCTCCCTCATACAATCTCAAAAATTAGAAAACTCAATGGCGCTGGAAAGAGGATTCCAAGACCTTTCATTTGATACCTTATGGGTCTACCTAAATCATCATGTGCTAAAAGTTATGGTTGTTCAAGTTAACCCAAAACTTAGAAGAACCTAGGAATGAATGCTCAAGTCCTGAAGAAAATTTCAAGTCCTCACTAAATTTTACTCTCAACAAAGAATGGTTCGACTCTTATCTAAAAATTTTTCTGGGGGGTTATAAGGACAGAGTGAATTTATACGGGGTAGGGCCGATTGAGAATAGACAAAAATGTTAGATGGGGTGATATAGGGCGGATTAAGAATTTTTCTTATTCGAGTTAACCCACCCAGCACATTGTCATCCCTAGAGGAGTTGTCAAAATGGAAAATGACTAGCAAATCACATTCTCTTATTTCCTATCAACTCAAAGAACTAAGAACATAAAAAAAAAATTCATTTAAGCTACTCTCGTTTAAATTTGTTTGTCTTATTTTAATTTTTAGTCTATTTAAAATAGATACATTTTTTCTTTATTGAAGACTCTTTATTTATAACTTTGACTTGATGTATTTAAGACCACAAGATGGAAGAATATTTTTAGTACATTCTAAATATATTTAGTTTAAGACCACAAATTTCAAAAGTCTTTTTTATTTTTACAAAGTTAGATCAAATCAGAATAAGACATACAAACAAATTAAAATAAAAGGAGCATATTACTAATTAACAATTAGAAAAATTCAAGTTCATTAACAATTAAATTTCTTCAATAATTCATTTACTATTGTTGAAGAGTCTCACATTAGTATTTGACAAAATTACATTTTAAATTTCTTTAAAAAGGTTTTGTCAAATATTCATTTTTGATATTCAAAAGTGTTTCTAAAATTTATTGTTAAAATACAAATTATTTATCAAAAAAATATATTTTTCAACAAAATACTTTTAAACTAAACTAATTTAAAATAAGTATTTTTTTAATGTATATCCAAATAGCTATAAATTGACTTTTAGTAATAGCAATTATATATCTCCTTGTTAATTTACTGTAATATTGCTCATTTCTTAACTTGTCACATTATGCACTCAAGCGTGTGACATAATGGTCAATGAAGTGGTTGAGAGTCCTGAAGTCTCAGATTCAATTTCAGCGGAGCCAAAAAGTTCTAAGGGCATGTTTGGAAGGACAAACTTGGTAACTGGATTTGGTGTAATTATGTGGAATTACATTGTCTATATTGTTTTGTTGGACAAGTAATTACTTGGTTAGCAGGTAATTGGTGTAATTGACAAAAGGTATCACACTCTCCAATTCATAGCCAAAGGTTGTGAATTGCATGTAATTACATGGTTTAATTACAAGCTAATTTCCTTTTGTTTTTTTGGAATTTCTATTTTTATTTTTTGTTTTATTTTTTTACTTCTATTATTTAACGTTTTTTTTTAAAATTTAATTATTCTAAAAATTTCTAAAAGTTCATTTTCTATTTTTTATAATTAAAATTCATTTTCTTCTCGTTCTCAACCTTACTTTATGTGATTCTATGCATTTTTTTTCTTCGTATTATCTATCTTTTATGCCATGCTTATTTCTCATTAGCACAATTCTATTAGTATTCTAATTTTTAAATTAAAATAGAATTTATTGTTAAGTAGAATTTAAACCATATTTATGTATCTTATGTTGAAATTAGTCATAAGAGTATTACGTAAGATTTTTTTATTTGAATTTATAACTTATATTATATTTTCAGTTTTATTTAATTCGTTTTAGTAATATTAAATTCACATTGCAATTTAATTTTTAAATTTAATAAAATATTATGATTGCAGTTGTGCATCCAAACTGAACATGTGTAATTACACTGCGGCATTCAAACATGACATGTATATTTACATTGTAGCAACCAAACAGACCATTGTAATTACTAGACTGTGCAATTACTTTGTTGCTAACTACCCCTATTCCAATTACCAAATGGCATTCCAAACAGATCCTATATAACACTCCATAAGTTCCATGACATAGAGTAGAGTTTAGCCCATTGCATAATGATTGAAAGGATGTTTCCAGACTATAATAACGTATTAAACTCAATTAGAAATGGTTAGAGCCATAACGACAAAGAAAGACCTTGACGTCTTGAAACTGCCTAATTTGAACAAGTAGATGTCCCCATGTTTGGTGAAGGTTTGGGATTGTCAAATGAAGTCCAAAACTTATAAAAAGACTTTAAATAGGTAATATGTAGTACAAATGGTTCAAACATCCGGTAACGACTCCACGAGGACTGCCCGAAGGGTCCTTGAGGATTACCCGAACATGGGCAAGCAGGCTGCCAAAGCAGCCAGCGCGCAACAATCACGTGGAAGCCAAAAAGTTTCCTTGGGGCGCGGGGCCTCCATGAGGCTTACTGGCTCAACATATATTTCAAAAAAAATATATGAAATTGACTCCGCGACGCGCAACCACTTCCAGATTCGTTCGCGTCATTTTTAATTCAATTTAACTACACAAAAGACCCGTTTAAGTGAGGGGTCTTTTTGGGTATTTTAGGGGACGAGCTTATAATAATTTTAGGTAACTGCATTTCAATTAAGAATAAACAAATCCCTCTCATCTCTCTCAAAAACTTTTTTTTCAAACTCCATTGAAGCACAAGAAATGCTTGAGGAAGAAGACGAAGACTTCAATATTTTCATTCAAAATTCGAGAAATATTCGTCAATAAGGTATGATCTTTTCACTCCTGGGATTCCTTTCCCCAAGAGGTCCTTTCAAGATTATTTCTAACAGATCAATCCTTAGGATTTTTACTCTACAAATGGGTTCTCTTCATAACTTGAGATTTATGACTAATGATGAAAAACAATGATTTTCTATGGATAATTAAGTATGTATTATTAAATAATTGATATGGTAATGTTAGTTGTCTTGTGAAACATGTTCCATCGCTAAATAATGGTTTTGATTATGTTGTATCTACTACTTAATGTCATTTAAATGTTGGGATTGGGACTATAGCTCGAATGAACTCCTAAATGACCCCTTTTCCATTATCACTAAACTATGAATTGGTCTTGCGTATGACGAAAATGATTGGGATTTGTCATGTTATTGAGTATTTCACTATGTTATGGAATGATTGCTATTAAATGAGTGTAAGTGCTTGATGAAGATTCTTGGAAGCAATAGGTAAGTCTTCTAAAGTCATGATTTCTCTATTATGTTGATGTTGGCCTATAATTGATGTAGCTATGAAATTGAAGTATGTATGATGTTGCTATGCATATATTTTGGCCTATAAATATGTTAAATGTGGGATCATAGTAAGGATATGATAATGCAAGTTTATGATGTTTATCTTGTATGCCTTACACACTATGATTATTATATGTTAATTCCACAGATGAAGGGTTATGATGGAATGAAATTCTCATCTTTAACCTAAAGAACTTATGATCCTGTTTATACAAGGAGTTAATCTCCTATGACCTATGATAAGATTTATGAATAAATACTGACTTAAAGGTTATTAAAAAAATGGGCTTTAGTTTAGTACCGATGAACTAGATAAGAGAGGTCTCCCTTCCCTAGTTGGAAGGTAGGTTCATAATGACTCTCATGAGAGAGAGGCTTCCATGTTATGTGAAACTATGGGTCTCTAATATATCTCCTAGTTCTTGAACTATGTCGCCACCATAGGAATACTAGCTTTTGGATCCACCTAGAATGCTATATTCATGTTTTGGTTCTACTTTGACCGGTAGACCACCTTCTTTTGGTGTGGGATTTCATGACACCAGATTCCATGTTTAGATCACATGGTCTAATGTCAGTTAAGGCGATTGTTCCCTCAAGAAAAATCAAAGACAAGTAAATGGACATTGACTAAGGTTACTTGAGGAGTCTACTTAGTTTAGGTAGGGGTATCAGACTCTACCTAGACATTGCACAAGTTGACTCTAAGGGAAGTCAAAGGAGATTGTTCTTATGTAATATGATATGATGAAATGTATAATGCTTATGATATAAGATGTTACTCTTATATGATGTTGGTTATGTTGATGAACATGTTATTGGTATATATTGCTATATGTGGTGATGACTATCTATGATATAAGTTATATGAAGCAAAGTTTTACTTATGGCCTCCTATCTTGTTTACTTGATTATGTGGGGTAATGGGGCTTCACATGATCATTGCAGTTGTAGACTTGAGATGAGATTATTGGTATGTGTTTTGTATGTTAAGTTGTATGCACTATTGAACATGAAATTTTAATATGATTTTATGATGTTATGTATTTGGTTATGATTATGCTTTAGGTTGTTGTGATCTTTATCTTGTATATGCTCTCTTGTATGTGCATTAAAGGCTTTCAATTGACTTAGCATGCTTTCTAAAGAAATGGTCATTTTCATGCATGTCCTTAAATGTTTATGTTGACATACCCATACTTAATACATGTGCTGTAGTGACCTCTTAATTTATATTAATAAAAATGTAGGGTTCGGCCTTTGAAGATTAAGAACGTCAATTGAAGAAGCTTGGAACTCTTTCTCCAAGTGTTGGTAGTTCCACAAGATCGGGGAGGCTATGTTTTAATTATTCTAGCTTATGAAGACTTTAGTAGTTTTTAAGAATACTCTTTATTCTGTTTTATGTTCTTTGGATTTCATTGTAGTAAGGCCTATATGGTGTATTGACATTTTATTGGCTAAGTCCAACTCATAGTCTTTATATGGTTTTTTGTGAGACATGTTTTAGAATATCGTATGTATGTTTCATGTTGCTATAACAAAAGCCTAAGTAAGCTTGTATGTGAGAGGTTTAAGTATACCTCACTTAGTATATGCACAAGTTTTTATTTTTTTCGCATTTTTTCTAATGACATGTTATGACGAACGCTAAGGGTTTGTCTGAGTCCTTTGAGAGGACGACGACACCGGTCGCATCTAGGGGTCCTCTCCTGATGTGACACCCAAAGTAATTGTTCTCATTTGTCCGAATCTTGATAGCCTAAAATTGGTTTTAAAACCACATTAACAAAAAATAAGATGAATATATGTTTGTTTGAGAATTTCCAGATGACGAACTATTTGAAATAAAACTAGGAAACATAAATGTTTCCTATAAATAGCATGATAAAATTCCTTTGTTATAATAAAACAAATCATTTCGTATTTGAGGTATTTTTATTTTCATATATTTTTTGCACCTTTATTTTCTCAAATAATTATTTCGACACGAGTTCTTTAAAATTTATTCTACAGACACAAAGAAATTAATGTTATAATCCATGTAATTTGAACTCATATTACAATATTCAAATGCCTAACACGTAGGGGACAAAAATACTAATACGCAAGATATCTTTATTAAGTTTTTTTGCAAAGTACATGTAGTGTGCCATAATTGAAACAATATAATAAAATAAAAATAAAGCACAAATACTAATATGAATTTAAAAGATTGCATATAGCTTCGATAAAAGATATTATCTGAAGATAATTTTATGAAGCATAAATATCAATTATTTGCTTCCTTTGGTGAGGGATGTAAGGAGGAGGAAGATCCATCTTCTAGTTGCTTCAATTGGTCATTTAAGAGTTCCTCGGCGGCATTCATGATACCTTCAAACATGGTATATGTCCTCTGCATTGAATTGTTCCGTGGACTCCCACTAACATTTAACTCTAGCCTCATTCATTTGATTCATAAAACATATTTTATTATTAGCAACTTTTTTCTCTTGCATGTAATTCATTTAGACTATCGTTGTTTTAAATTACGTTGTTGCGTTCCTCTACAGCAACGAGTTGTGCACCTACACCTAATTCTGTTGTTGTATTTATAAAACGTTCAATGACTACATCGGTAGTCGGTTAAACAAATGAATAATGTTTACTAGATGGAGAAGAAAGAACAATTCCAAGATTGACCTTAGATCCTCTTACGAGTTTATTTCCATTTTTTTATAAGCATGAACAACGTTTAGAAAATGAGGAATATAGAGCAACTTTGTTTTCTATTTTCTCTAATTTAATTTTTTTGGCATCCTAATGCTTTCTTACGCTCCATGCTAGACTAAAATAAAATATATTATTTAAATGTTTTCAAGAACTGACTACAAAAAAAAAAAGAAATATCATAAGTATTTATATTTCAAAGATCACTTAATTATAAGAAATTATATAGCCAAATCATTAAACTATATTTTATATCGGGAAAATGCACAAGTACCCCCTAGGCATGATCGAAAAACTCTCGATGATGTTTTAATTTTTGTGGTGTTTAGGAACATTTGAAGTTTTAATTTGGTGGTGTTTAGGAACAAATTATCATGTAGTTGTTGCACTACTATTTTCCAAAATAAATCTGAGCATGTTCTGCTGCCTCCACTAGAAAGTCTAAATAACCCAGAAGTATAAGTAGATAATAAAATCTTACCCTCTACCAAGAAGTGTAGGTGCTGCTAGTACACGAGGAATCTGTATGTTGGCTTGCAAAGGAAGCACCATTGAGTTTTCTCTAGGGATTGCAATTAGTTTATTTCCCCCTGAATCCCCCATACATTCTGCTCCTGGATAGCCTTGTTGATACCCAAATGTCTAAAAGTTCAAATAAAAGATTGTAAAATAACAAACACCAGATTTTGTCATCTCTTTTCCTTAGTTCTTCATGTAATATATATACACAAAAAACTCAAACCAAATAACAAACACCAGATTTCATCATCTTTTTTCCTACATATTGAGTTCTGACTGAGTAGAAAATGGAAAGAGGAGGGGGATTGGTGATGCTGGGACGTGTAGAGATCGATACGAGGCACCCTTTTGGGTCAATGAAGGAGGTAATCATCTTATTTGGGGAAAAAAATTTGGCTAGAGAAATTAATGCCAAGCAACTGAAAGAGGGTATTTTTCTACTCTTTTTGACTTACATTTTATTTTGAATTAACCATGTGAGAGTTGATGCAGTAAAGAAAAAATTCATATAGTCGACCCCAACTTACTAATGATTGGGGACGTAGTTATTGTATGAAAGAAACTACACAAGACAACATAGATGAAAACAACAATGCTAATGAAATTGAGATAAGATAGAAATATATGTTTAGGGAACAACTAAAAGTGTCAAAAAGATGAATTTAGACTAATCAGAATAAGTAGTGTTAATAAATGGGCACGTCATTACTTAGGTTCAAATAGGCTTAGGAACAGGCCATAAACCAACCCTCAGGGTCTTATTGGACATATCAAAATAAACTATGCTAATATATAAATGGGTAATTATTTTCATGGACTATTTTTGTCACTCTAAACACAACTATTTAAGCCCTCAACTCTATTTGGTACAGAGCAAGGCAAGTGGTGAACAAAACTAGTATAAACTTGAATCACCAGTGACAGTTGAGCTTGAAGAGACGAAGCAAAACCTCGAGAAAATTAAAGAAGAAGAAACATTCATGGAACATTGCCTTTGTTAGTTTGAAGATGAGTTGAGATGTTAGCTCGAACTTGATATGAAGTTTTGATGATTTAACAAACTTATTGATATGACAAGGAACATGATCCTTGTTATTGGAACTGCTGACGGTGAGATGAATGATAACTCAGTGTGAGGTATAATTGTGTGCTATCATCAAAAAGTGAAAAAAAGATATATTCTAGGTGTTATGATAATCCTCACAAATATAGGAACCTGTTCCCTGACAGAGTGCTCTCGTCCAGATACAAATGGGGTACAACCATAAAAGTTGTCATGTCAGGTGGTAGGTGTGTCGTACACCAATAAGAAGAGATGATGAGATTGTATGATTCAGTATCTCACAAATTCATGGACCTGGTCCCATACAGAGTTTCCTTCATCAGATACATAATTCGTTACAGCTGTAAAGCTGTCACGTCATAGGTTGGTGAGGCCTCAGTGTACTACACCAACCAGAATGGAGCGGGGTGTTTGTCCTATGGATAATAACTCTTTATGCTTGATATTTTTAGCATGACAAACACCACATTATATTCATTCATCCAAATAAGAAAGTCAGCCATCCATCCTTTTCAAGAACTCACAAAGTACTTTCCAAATGACCGTGTCCCCGCAAGATAGCGACGTGAGAAGGTGAAAAGACAACTGTTAGAAAACTACCACATCTTATGCGGTAGGTGCACAACTTTTCCAACAGCAGGCTTTCAGCCAATGGGGTGGTCTCAACGAATTTGTGGTGATTGATATTATCTTTTTCCATCAAACACAAATTCAAGATTTTAAAAACTAAAAAAAAAAGACCTTAAAAGAGAAGGCCATCTTCAAGGAAGAACTCAAGCACAAGAATGCATACAACAAGGACCTGCTCAAGAGAATAAGTGATTTACGTGCCTGTTGTTGTTCTTGAATGTTTGTATTGAGCTTAACTTGGATTCATTTCATTCTGTGTTAGAAATTCTTCAAACCTTCTTCGAGTCTTGTAAGAACATAGTTAGGAGTAACTTTGTGTCTTACTGTAAAAGTATATATTAATCAGTTGGGTTAGTATAGTGGGCGGTGTGGTATCCGTTTAGTTGAAGTCTAAGTTATCTAGGTGTGATAGCTTAGTGGGCATTGTTGTATTTGCTGTGCCTCGTCTAAGTAATAGGTGGTACCGCTTAGTGTGGAGATTAGCAGGCTAATCTGGTGCTATAATCCTCTTTCACTTTTTCTTTTTGAAGATTAGTGAAAGCAGTTTGAAAAGTCCTGTTGAAAACAGGTTGTGGTTTTCCTCCCTTGAGCAAGGAGGTTTCCACATAAAGTTGTTTGTTCAGTCTTTACTTTCGGCACTTAATTTAGTGTTCGTCATTGAAAATGTACTAAGGACCTGGTCCCATAGAAACAAGGGGACACAACTTTCAATTATTGTTTTTGCTAAGTCAAGGAACTTGGTTCCTGACAGATTGGTGGGTGCATACATTCCAACAAGTGTTATTAGAGTGGGTGCTCTCTAACTGGTTAACACCAAGAGAGATTCCTGTGGAAAGATGGTTGCTCCACTGGAAAAAAAACAAGAAGCGTCAAAGAAGGAGTTGAAGAAATATAAGTCTCTAGCTCTAAATATGATATCTGGTGAAACTTTTGATGGAGATAAGGACATGATATACCTCACTAGAAGGTTTCAAAAATTTGTGAGGAAACATAGAGGTTTGCGAGAAGCTGGGAAATCATAGAGTTGCAAAGGCAAAGTACCTACGCCACAAGTGTGGAAAGACAGGACATTTTATCAATGATTTCCTGTTGCTTAGGTTGAAGACAAAGATTATCAAAGATCCGGAGAAGAGAAGATACAAAAAGGGACTTTGTCCTCGATAAGAAAAGAATAAAAGTTGTAGTTGACTACATTGTGAATAAAGCTTTTGCTGTCTGGGGAGACTTGTAAAATAAATCTGAAGAATAAGAGTGCCCCAAAGATGTATCCATGCTTCCAGTCGAAGGTGATGAAGATGTGTTCGATGCCACATTTGCTTTGATGGCAAAATCTAATGATAAGGAAGATGAAGAAGGGGTAACCCATTCCGATCTTAAACAAAACTGGCATGTTTTCTAAGTTAAGAAGTTGAGAAGTCTACCTACTCTTTTGCTTGACTCTGTCATTGAGTCAACAACTGAAAAAGTGTTTATGAACAATAGCCTAGATATTCTTCATGAAGAAAAGGTATCCTTGGTTGAACAAATATCTGTTGCACAAGAAAAAACATTAGTTCTAGAAGCTTAAAATCTAGAACTCAATCTAAACTCGGCTGAAATAAAACATATTATGACTTTGGTGAGAAATAATCAATTGGAAATGGACATGGTCCGCGTCAAAGAAGAACTAAAAATCTCTCAAATGGTCCACATCTTCAAAATTGGTTGCCAATCATCGCAGTCAAGGTCAAAATGATAAGAAATGGTTAGGAAAGTCAAGCAAAAGTGCATGTTACAATCTCCATAACAAAAAGGTGTCTGGATCTGAAAAGTTGTTGTGCTTCCATTGTGGTCATGATGGTCATTTGAAGAAGTATATTCCATCTTGTAAAATGAGTCAAGATAACCTCACAAAATCTTCTAAACAGAGGAACAAGAAAAAAAAAGACCTGGTCAACAGAGCAACAAGTAGAAGAAGAGACCTGGCCAACAGAAGAACTTGCAAAAGATAGGACCTAGTCGTGCTGATCAACAGAAGAATTTTCAGAAGAAGGGACATGGTCGTGCTTCTGTTCCTAAGTTAAACAAAATCAATTTGCCTCTTTGGACAAAGAATTCTCTTATCACTCCTTAAACTGTTTACTGGGAACTCCAACTAAAGTGGGTTCCCAAAGCTAATAAGTGATACGGTATTCATGTGAGAAGAAGTAGCAGCAGTCAGTGTTGGTTCATGAATAGAGGATGCTCAAAGCACGTGACTGGGAAAGTGAAAATTTCTTCTCCCTCAAGGCACTTCAAGGTGGAAGTGTCTCATTTGTCAATGGCATAAAAGATATATTTTTTTGTGAATTCATAATTGGAAAATCTATGAAACACACTATTGAGGATGTGTACAATGTCAATGGTGAAAGTACAATCTTTAGGTGTTTCATAGATTTGTGATGAATGAAATAAAGTTAAGTACTTGTCGAAAAATAGGTTGTCACAATCTTACTCTCAGATGATCTTGATAGAATAGAGATGCAAGAACATGTGCATTTCTGATTTGATTACTATTCATTGTGACACTCTCACTTACCTTGGTGCTGCTGAGGTATGACAAGAAAGACATGCTTTGGTGAATGTTTCTCTACTGCACAAACGTTTATCAAGGGACCTGGTACCAAGTCTGCACAGAATGAAATTTCCAAATGACAAAGGTTGTGGTGTTGGTGTTAAAGAGAAGCATATCAGACCATTGTTCGGGTAGAATAAGCAGGCTTTTAGTCTTCCAAACAATTTTCGACTGAAGTGTTGAATACTACATGTTCTGTGACAAAAATGATGATATTGATAAGTTTAATCTCAATATTGATGAATGAATAGTTGTGGTACACTCTTTCTCCATCAAGGCTATAAGAGGTATATTAAAAAAATCGGTCATGTGCCTGTTGATGAGTCTGGATGAGTTTAGAAGTTGCAACAAAAAGAAGTTTTTGAGATGGGAGGGCTTCTTCAAAATCAGAGAGATGTTCTTATAGTGAGCTTGCTGATGAACATCGTCTTCATAAATCCAGAAATTTCAAGGAAGCTGATGCACATGATGAATCTGATGAGGGACCTGGTCATCTAGATAATATTGTACAAATATGATGCAGTTCTAACTTAAAATGTGAATGTTGAAGGTGAGAATGAAGAAACTTATCAAGCTCAGTTTTGAAGAATAAATGTATGATAACTGGATTCCCAGACAAGCTGATTGGTTGTCCAAATTCCTTCGAAAAATGGCTTCAAAAGACGTAATATTGACAAAACCCCTCTGTTTGAAATCATAAGGAAATGCATTGCTGATAATTCAAGTGTATATAGATTAAGTCATGTTTGGTACTACCTTTTGAATCATTGTATGAAGATTTTGTGTAATTCATGGGTAGTGGGTTATAAATAAGCATGATGAGATATTTCTTCTTAGAGCTACTAATCAAGAAAACCTCAAAAGGTACCTTTGGTTGTCAATAAAAGTACATTTGTGAGTTGCTCAAATGGCTTAACATACTTTTAGTCAAGACAATGTTATCGAGGGGCAATGTCATCATGATGTTTTGAAAACTGTAAGATCAAGTGTCTGACATCTTCACTATAGTCCTAAGCTAGGACTAGTGTGTACTCAACGATGACTTAGATGAAGGGAAGAAGATAGCACAACGTTTCATGGTAATTGATGTATGTTCAAAGTCGGGGACCTAGTACCAGTTCAGAGAAGCTGAAGATTAATAGTTTCATGTTATTGCTGCCTAAAATGATTGATACTCTTATGGGCAATAACATGAAGCTAGATGTTGATGAATCGGGTTCATAGACTCAATTCTTGTGTAAATCAATTACATTTGATGGTTGCTGAGAAAATTTTAACTCTTCTGAAGAAGACATGAGACCTAGTCCTATTTTGTCAATCAACAGACTATTTGATTTTGAATACACAGTGATGTTGATTATGCTGAAATAATAAAGTTGATGATGGAAATGCTAAAATATTCCTGAATAGATCCTGCCAGAGGTAATAAACTCTTTCATAACTATGCAAAGGGAGTAGGTATCCTTGCTTTTCGGTTATGTGTGTTAGCAAGTTCAGTTTCATACCTTTTGTAGGTATACACATATGGAAAAGGGGATAAGGAAAAGGGAGGTAGGAGAAATCTAGCCAATGACATTCAAACTACAGAGAGGGACCTAGTCATTTCTCGAAGGTTAGCACTTTTAACATTGCAGTTTGAATTATGCACGAGAACCATTGCAATTGCCTCATGTCTGTCATTCAGGAATCTGACTGTTGTCTCACTGTTTGAGTACCAAAATGAGACTTCCTTTCTTTTTCTTTCATATATCTTTCTATTTCCCCAGAAAAATCAATTTACCTTCCAAATATCACGGTGTTTCAAAATTTTCTTCTCTTCTGTCAAAACACACTTTAATTTGTTAACCCTTTATTCCTATTGGAGAATTTTCTAATGAAGATGTTTTTAAGTGTGAAGAGGGACCTGGTCCTCTAAGAAAATTGAAGATGTTGAAAATATGATGTTAAAAAAGGACGAAGTTGATATTTTGAGAACTTAATTTTGAAGAGGAAGGTATCTGATTTTAAAAAAAAATCTTCTTGGTTCCTCAATTTTTGATCTATTCACGGAGGCCTTCAGTTGTTTTTGTAACCAATTTTTTTCTTATGAGAAATCAGGCTGGTGTTGGAAGTCATGACAATTGCTTGTGTTAACTGGAATACCGAAATGGGTTGTCTAAAAATCCATCTTCTGAAACAACACTATCAGAGGGACCAGGTGCCAAAATAAAAAACAAAAAGAATTAAAGAATAAAAAAAGTTGGCAACCCTGAATGTTCAACATATAGGTTGGGCTGCACATCAAGAAAAGTTTCTGAAAATTTTATGTTAAGGGATATGCTCTATTAATTCTATTCTTTTAATCCCTTGCATCTAAGTCATCCTTTCTCTTCCTATCTCTCTATGTCACTGCTCATTACTCTTTTTGGGAATTGTTTTTGTTTTCATTTGTAATCATATTTGCAATGCTTTGATGGCTGATCTTTTGTTTATGGATGAAAAATGTCTTGTTTCTACTGACTTGTCTCATTACTTTATGCCTTTTACTCATTCTCGGTGTTTCCCAAGTGGCCATGAATTTTCTTGAACTGCATTTATGTCAACTTGGTTTACTCATTTAACCCGTTTTTATGATGTCAAAAGGGGAAAAGTTTTTAAGGTAAGGTAAAGTATGAGATCGATGGTGTTATCACTGCAGGAAGAAGATATGGGCCATGCCGATATGGGGATCAGTGCTAGCTACCTTAAGAAGACCTGGTCCTACTGAAACGGGGAAGAAGTTGAACATGTTTGTCATCATTAAAAAGGGGGAAAATACTATGTTGATATTTTGATGAATTGACAAACCTCAGGATGATGAAACTCCAGTTACCCTAAGAGTTCTTGTTGATAGGGGGAACTGGTGAATGTGTTTGTCATTATCAAAAAGGAAAAATTGATGTTTTGACAAACTTCGGGGTGATTAAACTCTAGCTACCCCAAGAATTCTTGTTGATTGGGGGAACTGGTGAACAAGTATGTTATCATTAAAAAGGGGGAAAATATTAGTTCGAAGATGAGTTGAGATGTTAGCTCGAACTTGATATGAAGTTTTGGTGATTTAACAAACATAATGATCTAACAAGGAACCAGATCCTTGTTATTGGAACTGCTGAAAGTGACATGAATGATAAACTCATTGTGAGGTATATTTGTGTTCTATCATCAAAAGGGGAAAATGATATATTTTAGGTGTTTTGATGATCCTTACATATGCGGTGACCTGGTCCCTGACAGAGTGCTCTCATCTAAATAAAATAGGGTACAACCGTAAAATTTGTCATGTTAGGTGGTAGGTGAAAAGTGTAGTGTCCTACATCAATAGGAAGAGCGGACGAGATTGTATGGTTCAATATCTCTCAAATGCAGGGACCTGGTCCCAAGTAGAGTTTCCTCCATTATATACATAATTGGTTACAGCTGTAAAGTTGTCATGTCAGAGGTTGGTCAGGCATCAATGTACTACACAAATCAAAATGGAGGAGGGTGTTTCTCCAATGGATAATAAATATTTATTTTTGATATTTTTAGCATGACAAACACCATATTATATTCATTCATCCAAATAAGGAAGTCAACCAACAGGCCTTTTCAAGAACTCACAAAGAAGTTTACAAGGGACCTGGTCCCCACAAGACTGCGACGTGAAAAGATGAAAATATAGCTGGTAGAAAAGCTACCACATCTGATGCGGTAAGGGCAAATCTTTTCCAATACCAGGCTTTCAGCCAATGGAGTGGTCTCAACGAATTTGTGGTGATTGATATTATCTCTTTCCATCAAACACAAATTCAAGATTTAGAAAATTAAAACCAAAAGATCTTAAAAGAGAAGGTCATCTTCAAGGAAGAACTCAAGCACAAGAATGCATACAGCGAAGACCTGATCAAGAGAAGAAGTGCTTTATGTTCCTGCTGTTGTTCTTCAATGTCTGTACTGAGTTTAAGTTGGACTCGTTTTATTCTTTGTTAGAAATATTTCAAACATGCTTTGAGTCTTGTAAGAACTTATTTAGGAGTAACTTTGTGTCTTACTGTAAAGGTATATATTGATCAGTAGGGTTAATATAGTGGGCGGTGTGGTATCCGCTTATTTGAAGTCTAAGTTATCTAGCTATGATAGCTTAGTGGGAATAGTTGTATTTACTCCGGCTCGTCTAAGTAATAGGTGGTACTGCTTGGTGTGGAGATTAGCAGGCCAATCTAGTGCTATAATCATCTTTTACTTTTGCTTGTTCATAATTAGTGAAAGCAGTTTGAAAACTCCTGTTGAGATCTGGTCGTGGTTTTCCTCCCTTGGGCAAGGAGGTTTCCACGTAAAGTTGTTTGTTAAATCTTTACTTTCAGTACTTATTTTACTGTTCATCATTGTAACTGTACTGAAGACCTAGTCCGATGGAAAACAAGGGGACGCAACTTTCAGTTACTGCTCTTGCTAAGTCAAGGAACCTGGTTCTTGACATATTGGTGGGTACATATATTCCATTAACCTTCAATCTCTAAAAGAAGAGGTAGAACTAACAAAAAGAGAGATACAACAATTGAAGACAAAAGAATAGAAGCAGAAAGTACCATTACCGCTGGCTAATCTTGAGAACGATGAAGAGCTAAAATTCATCGAGAATCTGTCATCCAAAGTTGAAGCCACAACACAATTTCAAGAGGAAGATGACAATGAGACAGAGTTCAAGACAAAGAGGTCTTTTAAATTTGCTAGAATACCTTTACTCACTAGGATCATTGTCATCAAAGGTCATGTAAATAAATAAATGGAGACTAATCGTTCACAAATTAAGAAGAAAATGAAAAGGAAAATGAGGCTTTTAATCCCTCTGATTAGTGTATTGTTTTCCAAGAAGACGGGAAATCAAAAACACTGATATTCTTAAAAACAAATTGAGCCCTGGATATGGAGTCATCTATCTAAAGGACATCTTTACTCGCATTGTGGGACATCCCATCGCAAATTCAAATATAGCCAGATCTCAATACAAATACCAGGTACAAAATAAGAAATAAAAAAAATAACCACAAAAGCCATGTTAAGTTTGAATTTAGTATGAGGATAACCATAGAGGTCTCGAGAAAAGATATTTACCATTGAATTATTTGTTGTTACTCTAAGTTTACAGTTTATTAGGGAGTATGTTGGTTCATATTTTAAATAATCAATACAAAGAGTGCCTGTAAGTTCAATATTCTATAAATATGCAAAATTGTACACATTTAAGATAGATACAACAACAACATACCAAGTGCAATTACACAAGTGAGGTGTAATGTCCCAAAAATGACTTAGGTGAAGCTAGATACTAACCTGATTATCTTGATGGTATAAGGTCCTAAAATGGTTAATAATGTGGGTTTGAGGAAGTGTCTAAGAGTTTAGGTTCATTAGAAGTCAAACGTCAAGGGACGACCAAGAGGTTGGACGACTAAGTCACCTATGTGCCTCATATGTGGTTTTATTAATTCATGTGTGATTAATAAGGTTATGACATCCTTAAATGAGTTATTATGGTGTATATCGACAATGTGTCATTTTTGTTGAAGTACGGAGGTCAAACGCCAAAAAAAAAAGTCCATGACGTTCAAAAGATGTGCCTTGAGATTACCTTGTATGTCTAAGCATGTTTCGTAGAGTTCTACAAGTTCGTTTTGGATGAAACTCATGTGGGAGGTCCTAGACATGTATAAGAATATGTTTGGGTTGGAAATGTCCGGGTACGAATCCTTGTAGGACCCACAAGGGTCCTAAAAGAGGACCCTAACTTGGAGCTCAACACTGCAAGGCAGTGGCAATTGACTGACCCAAACGACGGCCATTCGACCAGGAAACGGCCCGTCGATGGGTCTCTTCGATGGAGCCATGTGGCCTGTAGGCTGAAGAGTTGGTGAACAAAACCACGAGAGCCCATCGACAGGGTGAGGTCTCACACACGGACAGTAGATGGTGAGGCGCCGATGGTGCTATGAAACTCCAATGCTTCATTGTAATGTTAGGGATAAGGTTGAGAATTCAACCCAAGACTTTTAAAAATATGAGGACGGTTGTTTTAGGTGTTTAGGGTTATTTTAAGAGTATATAAGTGATTAAACTTTCATTTAATCCCTAAAACTAAGATCAAAACCTTTTCCCTCCTAAAGTTTATCCAAAAACCTCCATGAGAGTTTAAAGTGAAGATGGAGCTTGAAGATGGGTGTTAAATGGAGTATCTTCTTCAGTTCTCATTGGGTTATTCTAATAAGGTATCGGAGTTCTTCATCTAAGTCTTGCTATCACCTTAGAGCCAATTTCAAAGATGATTTACAAAGATTTCAAAAAGATGAAAAGTCCAATTTCTACTCTAACTCTTGGGTTCTTGCATTAAAAAATTTCAAACATTAATATATGATGTTAGTGATGTTTAATTTATGATTTCTAATGAAATTCTCTATGAACCCTTGACCTTCTCAAATCTTTTAATTTGGACACAAATAAGGGCTACACAATCATTCTTTGATATTAATTAATACATGTATAGATTGTTATGGACTTTTGATTCATGTATAGATTATTATTGTATGGTTTATAGTTTGTTAAAATTTAATCAATTGAGTATTGTACATT
Source organism: Solanum pennellii (assembly GCF_001406875.1). Classification (NCBI taxonomy): domain Eukaryota; kingdom Viridiplantae; phylum Streptophyta; class Magnoliopsida; order Solanales; family Solanaceae; genus Solanum; species Solanum pennellii. The sequence continues at coordinate 23,298,547 of NC_028646.1, forward strand.
CTTAGATCTATTGACTAATAAGCTTATTGAATTGATATTGACTTAATGCTTATGGATTATATTGTAGTTTCCAATGGGTTATTGAATGATGTAAGAATTATATTCAACTGATGTTTAGGTTGTATTACATTAATAAATCTATATTAAGTTGACCTCGATTCATTGAGTATTATGGTTATTGTATTGAATTGATGTTCATGGACATGGGTAAGGGCCATTTGGTGTTGAATCAGATGATTTAGCTTTGAATTAAAGTGGTGAGTTCAAGTGTCTGGTATGCTGCCCTAACTCTTTTAATATATTTGATAGCTTTTGTAATTTTTTTCTTGAATTATGTGTCATTGGTACGGTCCACTTATGGTGGCGGTGTTATGTGAATAGATGTGGGCTTGTCGGAGTTACTTAATCTATTATGATGATCATGTCCTTGTCGGAACTACTTAAGTATTATGATGATTTGTGTAGTTGATTATTTGAAGTATGATCATATCTACCTATTTGTGAAATAATGTGAAAGTATGTGTTCTTCTTTTTATGTTAGGTGATCATGATGGACTATGACTATGTCTTTGTGTGTGTGGTCTTAGAGTTGAAACATGATTATTCCTACTTGACTATGTGAATCTATGATTGTTATATTGATTATTTGTAGTAGTTCATAGGGTTACTTAAAGATGATAATGGTTGTTCCTATGTGCTTCTACTATGACTTGTAATATGTGTTAAAGTGAAGTATGTTGTGTCTTGTCTTGGTTGACTTGTGTCCCTTACTTGATGCAGTATGAAAGTGAATATGTGATGTGTTGACTTAGGATGCTAAAGATCTTAGTCTTATATGTATGAATGATGTGAGACCTTGAATGATAATAAGAGGGTCCTTTATGTGAAACCTTGAACCTATTAGTAAGGTAATGAAACTTGTAGTCAAATGCCGTAATAGTATCCTTCATGTAATGATTGATGCACTTAATGTTGATTATAAGGCAGCCCCTAGAGGACTTCTTTGGTAGGGTAAATATAATTAAGTTAATATTGATATTGAACCCCTTTGTATGAACCTTTAGGTGAATTAATCTATGAGAACAAAGGCTAACACCGAATGATTATGGTAAGGGAAGTAGCTCTAGTGAAGAACGAGACTAGAGTACAAAGTAAGCCTTTCATATTACTTAACAATGTGCCTATATGGGATGTGTCCACGTTCTACCATTGGCAACCAGAACAACCTCATCGGAGTAGGATAGATCTCCGGATTCCATGCTTTGCTACCATGGTCTATGTAGGTTATTGCCTATTCTCATAATTTGGGATACCCATTAGCATTAGAGAAATTCTATGAAGTTTAAGTGGTGGTATGGGACGCTTTCAAGACATCGCACAATAGGCTTTGAAAATGTTAGTGAGAGTCTATAGGTCTTCTCCAAGACCATTACTTTAATGTCCTTATGTGATGAATATCTATCAAATGAACTAAGAAATGTAATGAATTAATATAAGAAAGCATTTTAAATAAATAAATACTTATTTAGAGTATTTAAGGATTGTTTAGTTAAGGTAAGAAGGGGGCAAATGAATCGTCATTTCATCTCTTACTTGGATAAGTCTTAATAATGAATCTATTTATGGAAATTGATTGGTTATGTAGACATAATCCAACTTAGGTAAGTATTAAGGAGTACTTAGGTAATCTTGGATTGGTCAATAATGGACATTCTCTTCTTGAGTTACATGAGTAGGTCTTTTGATAACCTCTGAAAGGAGAATGTCATATTCTATGAGTTCTATGGTATTAAGTGAGAATGATTCTATCTTAGGTAATCTATTGGATCCCTTGCGTGTGTGTGAAAGGGATTGTATGGGCGGTTACTCCACACTCACTGAAATGAACCTTGGAATAACCTTTGGTAGGATAATCTCATGTTGATGTTCTTGATGTATTGTAAGTGAATGTATCTCATTCTAGGCAGTCTTGAGGATCATTTAGGCAAGCTTTGAGAGGGTGTATGGGCGTTCTCTCTTTCTGTTGATTAAGTGAGTCTTAGGATAGCTATTAATGAGGGAACTATATGTTAAATAATGTTTAAGATGAGATTGATGGACCTCACTGTAACAGTGAAGGAGTTCACTGTACAGTTATGTAGTTCACAGGAAAGTGGTCTTAAAAATGTGGTAATTGCTTAAATGATTTCTTTTTTGATTATAAGTTGTTAAACTTTGTTCTTATGCTTAACATATGATGTTTAATCAAAATTTATGAAAAGCATGTTATTTACTAAATGTCCCTTTTCATGGTTTTTGCATGGCTTCCATACTTACTACATCTAATGTGCTAACTCCTTCTTTTCCCTTTTTGACAAAAGTGTAGGGAATTGGATGTCTTGATGTTCCATGAAGGATGGATAGGTTTCTAAGGGTTGAAGATGAAGTATAGGTGAGTCCTAATCGATTCGAGGACAATATCCATATGTTCGTTTATGTCTTAAGTCTTTACTTTATGTCTTGTATGGGCTTAGTCCCAAGTGTTGTTTTAGATGGTTCAATGGGATGTTGTAAAGGTTTAATGTTTTAATGAAAGTCTTCCATTTGTGTATTGATTATAAAAAGAGTTCTTCGTGTGAAGACAATTTTAAATACTTACTCATTTTAGAATATTTTATATATGCAATGAATGATACGAGTGTATTAGATGAGACTTTTTGAAGTCTCATTTATCGTGTGGAAAAATAAGGATGCTCTAACTTCTAGCGTGTAGTTGAGGGTCGTGACAAACTTGGAATAAGACCTAGGTTTAGGAGTGTCTTAGTTGTCTCATGAACCACATCTAGTAGAGTCTTGTTTATAAGGTGAAGTGTGCCACATTATGAATAGGAGGCTATTGGGTGGTAGGAAAAGTTTCACTTCTTCATTCATCTAATCGTGCCAAAGATCTTGGTATATGGTGTCTTTCCCTTGTCTCCCTTATGTGTTTGGTCAATGGAGTGTGACTTTATGAAGATTGAGTTGAGGAAGAGAAAAGATGAGATGTGACTAGATAAGATGAGGTATGAAAGATGGTGTTGATGACCTTAGGTTGGTTTAGCTAATTTTTGAAAGATAGTGTAGTTGGGAAGAATTGTAAGGTATAGAGTTAGAAATGTGAAGGAGTGGTTGTTGAGATGGGTTGAAGTTGCTTAAGACCAAACATAGAAAGGAAATTTAAGAGATTAGAAAGAGTAAAGTTAAGTTTCATCAGTAAGGGTGATGTAGTGGTTATATGGTTGAACATTGAGAGTCGTTAGTTTTCATGAGCTAGACTTTAGGTGACAAAGTATTAGCAAGGTTTGATGTTCCTTGAGGAAGTTCCTTGTAGTAGGTGATATGTTGAACTTATAATGGGTTTATCCTAATTGGGGAAGCATGGCGAAGAGTATGGTTATGAGCTGTTAAGTTGAGTCTCTACTCTTGGAAGTGTTCGGAGAGTGGCAAGTGTCATTCGAGTACGAATGTTGTGAAAGTGGGGGAGATTGTAAGGTCCCTAAAATGACTTAGGTCAATATAGAGCCTAACTTGGTTGTCATGATAGTATAAGGTCCTAAAATGGTTTATAATGTGTGTTTGAGGAAGTGTCTAAGAGTTTAGGTGCATTTGAAGTGAAACGTCAACGGACGACCAAGACGTTCAACGACTAAGTCACCTATGTGCCTCATATGTGGTTTTATGTGTTTATCTGTTTTTTATGAGGTTATGAAGTCCTTAAATAAGTTATTATTGCAGTGTGTCATGTTTCGTGAAGTTTGGAGGTCAAACGCTCAAGAACGTCCATGACGTTCGAAAAATGTACCTTGAGATGACCTTGTATGTCTAAGCATGTTTCGTCGAGTTTTACATGTTTTTTTTTATGAAACTTTTGTGGGAGGTCGTAAACTCGTATATGAACATATTTGAGTTAGAAACGTTTGGGTACGAATCCTTGTAGAACCCACAAGGGGCCCTAAAGTAGGACCCTAACTTGGAGCTTAACACTGCCAGGCAGTGGCAATCGACTTACCCAAGCGACGGCTAGTCGACCAGGCGAAGGCCAATCGTGGGTCTCGTCGATGAATCCATGTGTACTGCAGGTTGAAGGGCTGCTGAAGCAAACCACGAGACCCCATTGATGGAGTGTGGTCTTACACAGGGACCGTCGTGGTGGGGCGTTGATGGTGCTGTGAAACTGCTCTGCTTCACTGTAATGTTAGGGGTGAAGTTGAGAATTCACCCCAAGACTTTTAAAAATAGTAGGACGGTTATTTTACGTGTTTAGGGGTATTTTAAGAGTATATAAGTGATTAAACTCTCATTTAAGACCTAACACTAAGATGAAAACCCTTTCCTTCCTAAAGTTTATCCCAAAACCTCCATGAGAGTTCAAAGTGAAGATTGAGCTTGAAAATGGAGCTTGAATATGGGTCTTCAATGGATTTTATTCTTCAATTATCATTGGTTTCTTCTAATAAGGTATGAGAGTTCTTCATCTAAGGTTTTCCACCACCTTAGAGCCAATTTCAAAGATGATTTTCAAAGATTTCAAAAAGATGAAAATTGCAATTTCTACTCTAAATCTAGGGTTCTTGCATGAAAAATTTTCAAACATTAAGATATGATGTTATTGATGTTCAATTTATTTTTTCTAATGAAATTCACCATGAACCCTTGACCTTCTCAAATCCCTTAATTTGGACAAAAATATGGGCTATGCAATCATGCTTTGATATTAATTAAATCATGTATAGATTATTATGGACTTTTGATTCATGTATAGATTTTTATAGTATGTTTTATAGGATGTTTCAATTTGATCAATTGAGTATTGTATTTTCGTGGATCTATTGACAATTAAGCTTATTGAATTGATATTGAGTTAATGCTTATGGATTGTAGTGTAGTTTTCTATGGGTTATTAAATGTTGTAAGAATTATATTCAATTGATGTTTAGGTTGTATTACATTAATACATCTATATTGAATTGACCTAGATTCACTAAGTATTATGGTTATTGTATTGTATTTATGTTCATGACTACGGGTAAGTGCCTTATGGTATTAAATCGGATGATTTTGCTTTGAATTGAAGTGGTGAGTTCAAGTGGGTGGTATGCTGCCCTAACTCTTTGAATATTTTGTACAGCTATTGTAATTTATCTCTTGAATTATGTGTGATTGGTATGGTCCACTTATGGTGGTGGTGTTATGTGAATTGATGTGGCCTTGTTGGCGTTACTTTATGTATATGATGATCCTGGTCTTGTCGGCACAACTTGAAGTATTTTGATGATTTGTGTAGATTGATTATGTGAAGTATGCTCATATCTACCTATATGTGAGGTGATCATGATGTACTATGACTATGTCTTTATGTGTGCAGTCTTAGAGTTGATACATTATTATTCCTACTTGACTATGTGAGTCTATGATGGTTATATTGATGATGTATAGTAGTGTATATGGTGACTTAATGATGATAATGGTTGTTCCTATGTGCTTCTAGTATGACTTTAATATGTGTTAAAGTGAAGTATGTTGTGTCATGTCTTGGTTGACTTGTGTCCCTTACTAGATGCATGTATGAAAGTGAATATGTGATGTGTTGACTTAGGATTCTAAATCTCTTAGTATTATATGTATGAATGATGTGAGACCTTGAATGATAATTAGAGGGACCTTAATGTGAAACCTTGAACCTAGTCATAAAGTTATTAAACTTGAAGTCGAAAGCCATAATGGTATCCCTCATGTAATGAATGATGGACATAAATCTGATTGACTGGAACGTCATCATATTAATGCTTGAAAAGTCATAATGAGCATCTTGTCGCCATTGTAAGGCAGCCCCTAGATGACCACTTTTGTAGGGTAAATGTAATTGGGTGATGAACTTGATATGGAACCCCATTGTATGAACCATAATGTGAATTACTCTATGAGAACAATGGCTAGCACGGAGTGAGTATGGCAAGGGAAGTATCTCTAGTGAAGAACGAGACTAGAGTAAAAAGTAATTCCTTCATATTCCTTAACCATGTGCCTACATGGGATGTGTCCACGTTCTACCATCTGCAAGTAGAACAACCTCATCGGAGTAGGATAGAACTCTGGATTCCATGCTTTTCTACTATGGTCTATGTCAATTATTTCCTATTCTCATCATGTGGGATACCCATTTGCATCAGAGAAGTTCTATGAAGTTTAGGTGGTGGTATGAGACGCTATCTAGATATTGTACAATAGGCTTTGAAAATGTTAGTGAGAGTCCCTAGGCCTTCTCCAAGACCATTACTTGAATGTTCTTATGTGATGAATTTCTCTCAAATGAACTAAGGAATATTATGACATAAGCTAAGAAAGTACGTTAAATAAATAAGTGTCAAATCTAGGTTTACCCATAGACGTAACCGGCGTCGTCGCCCTCTTTAAGGACTAAGACAAGCCTCGTAGTCTCATGTAATTACATTTATAGGTTGAAAATGCGGAAAAATTTAAAACTTTTCATTACATCTACATGGAGGTGTAAATAGATTTCTACATACACATAATATAGTCGTATCGAGTATACATAGACCCTTCGTATAGGAAGATTACATAGCCTTCTACTTTTATTGCACACACACACACACACAAATATATATATATATATATATATATATATATATATATATAAGATAGTATCAAAGATTGTCTCATCTTATACCATCTAAACGATCATAACAATTTGGGCATAGCCTTACATCAAAGGTAAAGAAGCCACATATAGGCGTATACAAGTTGGACACAAATGAAAGTGGGATGAACATAAAAGTCTTAGAAAAAAAAGTAACTTCCTAAGAAAGATATTGGCATCACCCTCGAAAAGTGAGGACCTACCCAATTGGATGATAGAGAATATCCAAGCCTTCTTCAAGTCGTCTTAAATGAACCATCAACGACCGGACCTAAAATGTTTGGGAAAAAGGAAGAAAATGGGGTTAGTACTCCACATGTACTAAGTATAAGATTATATGCATATATAAGAGCAAAACATGCTAAAAAGGGACATTTCGTCAAAACATGCCATTTACCCTTTCAAAAGTCTATTGCATAATCAAGAAAATCATACCAAGCAATCAAACATCCTTACTAACTCAAACAAGTAATATGTATCCCAACATACTTGAACCCAAGATTTAATACAACCCTACCATCAAGGAATAACATCGCAAGTATGGCTATGAGTTAATCATATCATAATAAGCAAGACAACTACTCATGAATCCTTATCAAGTCAACAAGTGTAATGACCAAGGAAAGACCCACAACCTTACTCAATCAAGTAGCCTAAAAAATAAACCATAACCAATGTCCAACTCCACATATTATAACATTTAGATATACATTTCATTTTAATTTAACAATATAACCGAACAGATAATCATAAGTGAACTAATCGACATATAGTATCAACAATGTTCAACTTCATTATGTACATATCATATATATTCATAACATAACATATATAAGAACATCCTCCTAAGACTCCCCTGAAGGCTAACTAGTGCAATGCTTGGGTAAAGTCTCATACCCCTACCTAGACTAAGCTAGACCCTTTAGGTTATCAAAGTTAGAGTTCAAGTCCTTTAACATATTTTACCTTTTGGGAACATCTTTTCCTACCGACATAGACCAAATGAGCTAGTGTGGAATCCGGTGTCATAAGACCCTACACCGAAAGAAGGTGGACTACTTGCCAAAGTAGTACCAAAACGTAAAACATAGCAACTACGTGGATCCACTAGCTAGTATTCGTATGGTTTGCAACATAGTTCAAGAACTTGGAGATATAGTTGGGACCCTCTTTATGCTCCATGCATTGAAGTCTCCAATCTCAAGAGTACCTTATTGCTCATACCTTCCCTATGTGGGAAGGGACACTCCTCAATCTAGTTCACTCGGTGCTAAGCTAGCGACCCTTATTGAAATGTTTTAAGCCTTTAATTATCAATCATAGATTAGTTTAGATGTTAGGGTCTACACCTTGTATATTCATCATCATCAATACCTCAATAAGAATTTCCTGAGTATAGTCTTTTCATCACAATTCATGTAAATGAGGTTAAAACATTTATCATCTCATAGCATAATAAGGCACATCAATAATCATCACCATCCTTATATCGCATAAACCTTAATCGACCTCACAACATAGTCAATACATTTCAATTCAAAATCATACCATCCTATTAATCCTAATACAAGGCTTAGAGATTATAAGACTTACCAAGTCTTCCTCCTAGTTCATCATCAATGTCTTACCATAAACACTAAATTAAATCCAATTTAGATGTTCAACATCATAATTCAATATTCAACATGAAAACAAGACTATAATTAACACTATAGCACAATTCAATACTAGATCATACCCTAAAATAAGATTCCTAGGTCAATTCACCTTCTAACCTAGATCATCTTCTCAAGACTAGCATGAAAGACTACAATTCACTCCAATTTGTCAATGATTATTGTAACGAAATCATCTAATAGTTATTTAACCCATAAGCAAGACAATTGTATCAGTCCCAACCCAATCGATATTAAGATCAAACGTAAGGTTAAGGGTTAAGGATCATGCTCAATAATTTAGGTCAAACCCTCACAAATTACCATTATCAAGTTAAAATACATGTTAGTCTATACATTATATCCTAAAGAAACCATAAAAAACTAAGTTCACAACATCAATTTCGTAATTAGATGAAACCCGCATGAAAACTCAACTTTGGAAGTCCATTTTGAAGGAACCCTTTGAGGGAAGAGTCTCTAACGTAAATTAGATCTCATACATTAAATTTTGAGGAAGATTTGATTGTGAATTCTTCCATTTACATCCCCCAAAGCCCCTGTCCTTTCTAGTCTTCAATGGTTGTTTCCAATAGAGAGAGAAAGAAGAGAGAAGGAAGAGAGTTTGTTTTTGTGAGATGTAGTTAGATTAATTGCGCTTGGAGTCTTTATATGGGATTTAAATTAGTTAGTTATTATTCCCTTATTACCCAAATAACCACTAAACCCCTTAAAATTTTTTTTTGAAGTATGTTAAAACGCGCAGCAAAAACATGCCACCCACAGACGGTACCCCATCTACGTCGTGGCTTTATCGATGGACCAATCCCCCTTACGTTTTGCACGTACGTCGATGAGTTCAGAGAGAGTAAATCTGAGGGCCTCCACCATTTTGGCTAAGTCTGGTATGACGGTGGACATTGACACCCCGTCGATACACACACGAGTCGTTGATGGTTCTCATGGTTGCACACTACCAAGGCAGTGCTGCCTCCTACGTGCTAGGGTCCTCCTCAAGGACCCTTGTTTGGTCATTGGCGAGTCGTACCCGGATGTTTTGACAATGAATCATCTTTATTACTTGTTATGCACCCTTTCACTTAATTTCGTGGATTTTTGACTCCTAAAAGCTTGTCAAATAGGCTAAGGCACGCTAGTACCCCTAAGAACTAAACGTTTATGTCCTTAAACGTTTATGTTCATATACACATACTTAGTACATGTGGTGTAATGACCTCTTAATTTATATTAATAAAAATGTAGGGTTCGGCCTTTGAAGATTAAGAACGTCAATTGAAGAAGCTTGGAACTCTTTCTCCAAGTGTTGGTAGTTCCTCAAGTTCGGGGAGGCTATGTTTTAATTATTCTATCTTATGAAGACTTTAGTAGTTTTTAAGAATACTCTTTATTCTGTTTTATGTTCTTTGGATTTCATTGTAGTAAGGTCTATATGTTGTATTGACATTTTATTGGCTAAGTCCAACTCATAGTCTTTATATGGTTTTTTTGTGAGACATGTTTTAGAATATCGTATGTATGATTCATGTTGCTATAACAAAAGCCTAAGTAAGCTTCTATGTGAGAGGTTTAAGTATACCTCACTTAGTATATGCACAAGTTTTTATTTTTTTGCATTTTTTCTAATTACATGTTATGACTAACTCTAAGGGTTTGTCTGAGTCCTTTGAGAGGACGACGACACCGGTCGCATCTGGGGGTCCTTTCCGGATGTGACACCCAAAGTAATTGTTCTCATTTGTCCGAATCTTGATAGCCTAAAGTTTGTTCAAAAACCACATTAACAAAAAATAAGATGAATATATGTTTGTCTAAGAATATCCAGATGACCAACTATTTGAAATAAGACTAGGAAACATAAATGTTTCCTATATATAGCAAGATAAAATTCCTTTGTTATAAAAAAACAAATCATTTCGTATTTGAGTTATTTTTATTCTCATATATTTTTTGCACCTTTATTTTCTCAAATAATTATTTCGACACGAGTTATTTAAAATATATTCTACAGATACAAAGAAATTAATGTTATAATCCATGTAATTTGAACTCATATTACAATATTCAAATGCCTAACACGTAGGGGACAAAAATACTAATACACAAGATATCATTATTAAAATTTTTTGCAAAGTACATGAAGTGCGCCATAATTGAAACAATATAATAAAATAAAGATAAAGCACAAATACTAATATTAATTTAAAGTATTGCATATAGCTTCGATAAAGGATATTATCTGATGATAATTTTATGAAGCATAAATATCAATTATTTGCGTCCTTTCGTGAGGGATGTAAGGAGGAGGAAGATCCATCTTCTAGTTGCTTCAATTGGTCATTTAAGAGTTCCTCTGCGGTATTCATGATACCTTCAAACATGGTATATGTCCTCTGCATTGAATTTTTCCATGGACTCCCACTAACATTTAACTCTAGCCTCATTCATTTGATTCATAAAACGTATTTTATTATTAGCAACTTTTTCCATTGCATCTAATTCATTTAGACTATCGTTGTATTAAATTACGTTGTTGCGTTCCTCTACAGCAACGAGTTGTGCACCTCGAGCTAATTCTGTTGTTGTATTTATAAAACGTTCAATGACTACATCAGTAGTCGGTTAAAAAAATGAATGATGTTTACTAGATGGAGAAGAAAGAACAATTCCAAGATTGACATTAGATCCTCTTACGAGTTTATTTCCATTTTTATATAAGCATGAACAACGTTTAGAAAATGAGGAATATAGAGCAACTTTGTTTTCTATTTTCTCTAATTTAATATTTTTGGCATCCTAATGCTTTCTTACGCTCCATGCTAGACTAAAATAAAATATATTATTTAAATGTTTTCAAGAACTGAACAAAAAATAATGAAATATCATAAGTATTTATATTTCAAAGATCACTTAATTATAAGAAATGATATATCCAAGTCATTAAACTATATTTTATATCGGGGAAATGCACAAGTACCCCCCTAGACATGACCGAAAAACTCTCGATGATGTTTTAATTTTTGTGGTGTTTAGGAACATTTGAAGTTTTAATTTGGTGGTGTTTAGGAACAAATTATCATGTAGTTGTTGCACTACTATTTTCCAAAATAAATGTGAGCATGTTCTGCTGCCTCAACTAGAAAGTCTAAATAACCCAGAAGTATAAGTAGATAATAAAATCTTACCCTCTACCAAGAAGTGTAGGTGCTGCTAGTACACGAGGAATCTGTATGTTGGCTTGCAAAGGAAGCACCATTGAGTTTTCTCTAGGGATTGCAATTAGTTTATTTCCCCCTGAATCCCCCATACATTCTGCTCCTGGATAGCCTTGTTGATACCCAAATGTCTAAAAGTTCAAATAAAAGAATGTAAAATAACAAACACCAGATTTTGTCATCTCCTTTCCTTAGTTCTTCATGTAATATATATACACAAAAAACTCAAACCAAATAACAAACACCAGATTTCATCATCTTTTTTCCTACATATTGAGTTCCAACTGAGTATAAAATGGAACGAGGAGGGGGATTGGTGATGCTGGGACGTGTACAGATCGATACGAGGCACCCATTTGGGTCAATGAAGGAGGCAATCATCTTATTTGGAGAAAAAAATTTGGCTAGAGAAATTAATGCCAAGCAACTCAAAGAGGGTATTTTTCTTCTCTTTTTGACTTACATTTTATTTTGAATTAACCATGTGAGAGTTGATGCAGTAAAGAAAAATTCATATAGTCGACCCCAACTTAATATTGATTGGGGAAGTAGTTATTGTATGAAAGAAACTACACAAGACAACATAGATGAAAACAACAATGCTAATGAAATTGAAATAAGATAGAAATATATGTTTAGGGAACAACTAAAGTGTCAAAACGATGAATTTAGACTAATCAGAATAAGTAGTGTTAATATATGGGCAGGTCATTACTTAGGTTTAAATAGGCTTAGGAACAGGCCATAAACCAACCCTCAGGGTCTAATTGGATATATAAAAATAAACTATGCCAATATATAAATGGGTCATTATTTTCATGGACTATTTTTGTCACTCTAAACACAACTATTTAAGCCCTCAACTCTATTTGGTGCAGAGCAAGGCAAGTGGTGAACAAAACCAGTCTAAACTTGAATCACCAGTGACAGTTGATCTTGAAGAGACGAAGCAAAACCTCTAGAAAAGTAAAGAAGAAGAAACATTCATAGAACATTGCTTTTGTTAGTTTGAAGATGAGTTGAGATGTTAGCTCGAACTTGATATGAAGTTTTGATGATTTAACAAACTTAATGATCTAACAAGGAACAAGATCCTTGTTATTGGAACTGCAGACGGTGAGATGAATGATAACTCAGTGTGAGGTATATTTGTGTGCTATCATCAAAAAGTGAAAAAATGATATATTTTAGGTGTTGTGATAATCCTCAAAAATACAGGAACCTGTTCCCTGACAGAGTGCTCTCGTCCAGATACAAATGAGGTACAACCATAAAAGTTGTCATGTCAGGTGGTAGGTGAAAAGTACAGTATCCTACACCAATAAGAAGAGATGATGAGATTGTATGATTCGGTATCTCACAAATTCAAGGACCTGGTCCCAAGCAGAGTTTCCTTCATCAGATACATAATTGGTTACAGCTGTAAAGCTGTCACCTCATAGGTTGGTGAGGCCTCAGTGTACTACACCAACCAGAATGGAGGGGGTGTTTGTCCTATGGATAATAACTCTTTATGCTTGATATTTTTAGCATGACAAACACCACATTATATTCATTCATCCAAATAAGAAAGTCAGACATCAATCCCTTTCAAGAACTCACAAAGAAGTTTCCAAGTGACCGTGTCCCCGCAAGACAGCGACGTGAGAAGGTGAAAAGACAACTGTTAGAAAACTACCACATCTGATGCGGTAGGTGCACAACTTTTCACACAACATGCTTTCATCCAATGGGGTGGTCTCAACAAATTTGTGGTGATTGATATTATCTATTTCAATCAAACACAAATTCAAGATTTTAAAAACTAAAAAAAAAAGACCTTAAAAGAGAAGGCCATCTTCAAGGAAGAACTCAAGCACAAGAATGCATACAGCAAGGACCTGCTCAAGAGAATAAGTGATTTCCGTGCCTGTTGTTGTTCTTGAATGTTTGTATTGAGCTTAACTTGGATTCATTTCATTCTTTGTTAGAAATTCTTCAAACCTTCTTTGAGTCTTGTAAGAACTTAGTTAGAAGTAACTTTGTGTCTTACTGTAGAAGTATATAATAATCAGTTGGGTTAGTATAGTGAGCGGTGTGGTATCCGCTTAGTTGAAGTCAAGTTATCTATGTGTGATAGCTTAGTGGGCATTGTTTTATTTGCTCATCCTCGTCTAAGTAATAGGTGGTACTGCTTAGTGTGGAGATTAGCAGGCTAATCTGGTGCTGTAATCGTCTTTCACTTTTTCTTTTTTAAAATTAGTGAAAGCAGTTTGGAAAGTCTTGTTGAAAACAGGTTGTGGTTTTCCTCCCTTGAGCAAGGAGGTTTCCACGTAAAGTTGTTTGTTCATTCTTTACTTTCAGCACTTAATTTATTGTTCGTCATTGTAAATGTACTAAGGACGTGGTCCCATCGAAACAAGGGGACACAACTTTCAATTATTGTTTTTGCTAAGTCAAGGAACCTGGTTCCTGACAGATTGGTGGGTGCATACATTCCAACAAGTGTTATTAGAGTGGGTGCTCTCGAACTGGTTAACACCAAGAGAGGTTCCTGTGGAAAGATGGTTGCTCCACTGAACAAAAAATAAGAAGCGTCAAAGAAGTAGTTGAAGAAATATAAGTCTCTAGCTCTAAATATGATATCTGGTGAAACTTTTGATGGAGATAAGGACATGATATACCTCACTACAAGGTTTCAAAAATTTGTGAGGGAACATAGAGGTTTGCGAAAGGCTGGGAAATCAAATAGTTGCAAAGGCAAACTACCTATGCCACAAGTTTGGAAAGACAGGACATTTTATCAAAGATTTCATGTTTCTTAGGTTGAAGACAAAGATTATCAAAGATCTGGAGAAGAGAAGATAGAAAAAGGGACTTCGTCCTCGATAAGAAAACAAGAAAAGTTGTAGTTGACTACATTGTGAATAAAGCTTTTGCTGTCTGGGGAGACTTCTCAAATAAATCTGAAGAATAAGAGTGCCCTAAAGATGTATGGTGCTTCAAGTCGAAGGTGATGAAGATGTGTTTGATGCCACATTTGCTTTGATGGAAAAATCTAATGATGAGGAAGATGAAGAAGGGGTAACCCATTCCGATTTTAAACAAAACTTGAATGTTTACTAAGTTAAAAAGTTGAGAAGTCTCGCTACTCTTTTGCTTGACTCTGTTATTGAGTCAACAACTAAAAAAGAGTTTATGAACAATAGCCTAGATATTCTTCATGAAGAAAAGGTATCTTTGGTTGAAGAAATATCTGTTGCACAAGAAAAAACAATAGTTCTAGAAGCTGAAAATCTAGAACTCAATCTAAACTCGGCTGAAATAAAACATACTATGACTTTTGTTAGAAATAATCAATTGGAAATGGACATGGTCCGCGTCAAAGAAGAACTAAAAATCTCTCAAATGGTCCACATCTTCAAAATTGGTTGCGAATCATCCCAGTCAAGGTCAAAATGATAAGAAATGGTAAGGAAATTCCAGCAGAAGTCCTTATTACAATCTCCATAACAAAAAGGTGTCTGAATCTGAAAATTTTTTGTGCTTCCATTGTGGTCATGATGGTAATTTGAAGAAGGATTTTCCATCTTGTAAAATGAGTCAAGATAACCTCGCAAAATCTTCTAAACAGAGGAACATGAAAAGAAAAAGACCTGGTCAACAGAGCAACAAGTAGAAGAAGAGACCTGGCCAACAGAAGAACTGGCAAAAGATAGGACCTGGTCGTGCTGATCAACAGAAGAATTTTCAGAAAAAGGGACATGGTCGTGCTTCTGTTCCTAAGTTGAACAAAATCAATTTGCGTCTTTGGACAAAGAATTCTCTTATCACTCCTTTAACTATTTACTGGGAACTCCAACTAAAGTGGGTTCCCAAAACTAACAAGTGATATGGTATTCATGTGAGAAGAAGTAGCAGCAGTCAGTGTTGGTTCATGAATAGAGGATGCTCAAAGCACGTGACTGGGAAACTGAAAATTTCTTCTCCCTCAAGGCACTTCAAGGTGGAAGTGTCTCATTTGTCAATGGCATAAAAGGTATATTTTTTTGTGAATACATAATTGGAAAATCTATGAAACACACTATTGAGGATGTGTAGAATATCAATGGTGAAAGTACAATCTTTAAGTGTTTCATAGATTTGTGATGAATGAAATAAAGTTAAGTACTTGTCGAAAAATAGGTTGTCACAATCTTGCTCTCAGATGATCTTGAAAGAATAGAGATGCAAGAACATGTGCATTTCTGATTTGATTACTATTCATTGTGACACTCTCACTTACCTTGGTGCTGCTGAGGTATGACAAGAAAGACATGATTTGGTGAATGTTTCTCTACTGCACAAACGTGTATCAAGGGACCTGGTACCCAGTCTGCACAGAATGAAATTTCCAAATGACAAAGGTTGTGGTGTTGGTGTTAAAGAGAAGCATATCAGACCATTGTTCGGATAGAATAAGCAGGCTTTTAGTCTTCCAAACAATTTTCGACTGAAGTGTTGAATACTACATGTTCTGTGACAAAAATGATGATATTGATAAGTTTGATCTCAATATTGATGAATGAATAGTTGTGGTACACTCTTTCTCCATCAAGGCTATAAGAGGTATATTAAAAAAATCGGTCATGTGCATGTTGATGAGTCTGGAAGAGTTTAGAAGTTGCAACAAAAAGAAGTTTTTGAGATGGAAGGGCTGCTTCAAAATCAGAGAGATGTTATTTATAGTGAGCTTGCTGATGAATATCGTCTTCATAAATCCAGAAATTTCAAGGAAGCTGATGCAAATGATGAACCTGATGAGGGACCTGGTGATCTAGACAATATTGTACAAAGATGATGCAGTTCAAACTGAAAATGTGAATGTTGAAGGTGAGAATGAAGAAACTTATCAAGCTCAGTTTTCAAGAAGAGATGTATGATAACTGGATTCCCAGACAAGCTGATTGGTTGTCCAAATTCCTTCGAAAAATGGCTTCAAAAGAGGTAAAATTGACAAAACCCCTCCGTTTGAAATCATAAGGAAATGCATTGCTGATAATTCAAGTGTATATAGATTAAGTCATCTTTGGTACTACCTTTTGAATCATTGTATGAAGATTTTGTGGAATTCATGGGTAGTGGGTTATAAATAAGCATGATGAGATATTTCTTCTTAGAGCTACTAATCAAGATAACCTAAAAAGGTACCTTTGGTTGTCAAAAAAAGTATATTTGTGAGTTGCTCAAATGGCTTAACATACTTTTAGTCAAGACAATGTTATTGAGGGGCAATGTCATCATGATGTTTTGAAAACTGTAAGATCGAGTGTCTGACATCTTCACTAAAGTCCTAAGCTAGGACTAGTGTGTACTCAACGATGACTTAGATGAAGGGAAGAAGATAACACAGTGTTTCATGGCAATTGATGTCTGATCAAAGACGGGGACCTAGAACCAGTTCAGCGAAGCTGAAGATGAATAGTTTCATGTTATGGCTGCCTAAAATGATTGATACTCTTATGGGAAATAACATGAAGCTAGATGTTGATGAATCGGGTTCATAGACTCCATTATTGTGTAAATCAATTACATTTGAAGGTTGCTGAGAAAATTTTAACTCATCTGAAGAAGACATGAGACCTGGTCCTATTTTGTCAATCAACAGAATTTTTGATTTTGAATACACAGTGATGTTGATTATGCTGAAATAATCAAGTTGATGATGGAAATGCTAAAATCTTCCTGAATAGATCCTGCCAGAGGTAATTAGCTCTTTCATAACTATGCAAAGGGAGTAGGTATCCTTGCTTTTCGGTTATGTATGTGTTAGCAAG
Source organism: Solanum pennellii (assembly GCF_001406875.1). Lineage (NCBI taxonomy): Eukaryota > Viridiplantae > Streptophyta > Magnoliopsida > Solanales > Solanaceae > Solanum > Solanum pennellii. Next base: position 23,315,906 of record NC_028646.1, read on the forward strand.
TTCAGTTTCATACCTTTTGAAGGTATACACATATGGAAAAGGGGATAATGAAAAGGGAGGTAGGAGAAATCAAGCCAATGACATTCAAACTACAGAGAGGGACCTAGTCCTTTCTCGAAGGTTAGAACTTATAACATTGCAGTTTGAATTATGCATGAGAACCATTGCAATAGCCTCATGTCTGTCATTCAGGAATCTGACCGTTGTCTCATTGTTTGAGTACCAAAATGAGACTTCCTTTCTTTTTCTTTCATATATCTTTCTATTTCCCCAGAAAAATCAATTTACCTTCCAAATATCACGGTGTTTCAAAATTTTCTTCTCTTCTGTCAAAACACACTTTAATTTGTTAACCCTTTATTCTTATTGGAGAATTTTCTAATGAAGATGTTTTTAAGTGTGAAGAGGGACCTGGTTCTCTAAGAAAATTGAAGAAGTTGAAAATATGATGTTAAAAAAGGACGAAGTTGATATTTTGAGAACTTAATTCTGAAGAGGAAGGTATCTGATTTAAAAAAAATAATCTTCTTGGTTCCTCAATTTTTTATCTATTCACGGAGGCCTTCAGTTGTTTTTGTTACAAATTTTTTTTCTTATGAGAAATCAGGCTGGTGTTGGAAGTCAGGACAATTTCTTGTGTTAACTGGAATACCGAAATGGGTTGTCTAAAAATCCAGCTTCTGAAACAACACTATCAGAGGGACCAGGTGCCAAAATAAAAAACAAAAAAAAATTAAATAATAAAAAAAGTAGGCAACCCTGAAGGTTCAACATATAGGTTGGGCTGCACATCATGCTGAACGTTAAGAGAAGATTCTGAAAATTTTATGCTAAGGGATATGCTCTATTAATTCTATTCTTTTAATCCCTTGCCTCTAAGTCATCCTTTCTCTTCCTATCACTCTATGTCACTGCTCATTACTCTTTTTGGGAATTGTTTTGGTTTTCATTTGTAATCATATTTGCAATGCTTTGATGGCTGATCTTTTGCTTATGGATGAAAAATGTCTTGTTTCTACTGACTTGTCTCATTACTTTATGCCTTTTACTCATCCTCAGTGTTTCCCAAGTGGCCATGAATTTGCTTGAACTGCATTTCTGTCAACTTGGTTTACTCATTTAACCCATTTTTATGATGTCAAAAGGGGAAAAGTTTTTAATGTAAGGTAAAGTATGAGATCGATGGTGTTATCACTGCAGGAAAAAGACATGGGCCATGCCGATATGGGGAATCAGTGCTAGCTACCTTAAGAATACCTGGTCCTACTGAAACGGGGAAGAAGTTGAACAGGTTTGTTATCATTAAAAAGGAGGAAAATACTATGTTGATATTTTGATTAATTGACAAACCTCAGGATGATGAAACTCCAGTTACCATAAGAGTTCTTTTTGATAAGGGGAACTGGTGAATGTGTTTGTCATTATCAAAAAGGGAAAATTGATGTTTTGACAAACTTCGGGGTGATTAAACTGTAGTTACCCCAAGAATTCTAGTTGATTGGGGGAACTGGTGTGACAAGTATGTTATCATCAAAAAGGGGGAAAATATTAGTTCGAAGATGAGTTGAGATGTTAGCTCGAACTTGATATGAAGTTTTGATGATTTAACAAACATAATGATCTAACAAGGAACCAAATCCTTGTTATTGGATCTGCTGAAAGTGATATGAATGATAAACTCATTGTGAGGTATATTTGTGTGCTATCATCAAAAATGGAAAAAATGATATATTCTAGGTGTTTTGATGATCCTTACATATGCGGGGACCTGGTCCCTGACAGAGTGCTCTCATCTAGATAAAATAGGGTACAACCGTAAAATTTTTTATGTTAGGTGGTAGATGAAAAGTGTAGTGTCCTACATCAATAAGAAGAGCGGACGAGATTGTATGGTTCAATATCTCACAAATGCAGGGACCTGGTCCCAAGTAGAGTTTCCTCCATTATATACATAATTGGTTACAGCTCTAAAGTTGTCATGTCAGAGGTTGGTCAGGCATCAATGTACTACACAAATTAAAATGGAGGAGGCTGTTTCTCCAATGGATAATAAATATTTATGTTTGATTATTTTAGCATGACAAACACCATATTATATTCATTCATCCAAATAAGGAAGTCAACCAGCAAGCCTTTTCAAGAACTCACAAAGAAGTTTACAAGGTACCTGGTCCCCACAGGACTGCGACGTGAAAAGATGAAAAGATAGCTGGTAGAAAAGCTACCACATCTGATGCGGTAGGGGCAAATCTTTTCCAACACCAGGCTTTCAGCCAATGGAGTGGTCTCAACGAACTGGTGGTGATTGATACTATCTCTTTCCATCAAACACAAAATCAAGATTTAAAAAATTAAAACCAAAAGATATTAAAAGAGAAGGTCATCTTCAAGGAAGAACTCAAGCACAAGAATGCATACATCGAAGACCTGATCAAGAGAAGAAGTGCTTTATGTTCCTGCTGTTGTTCATCAATGTCTGTACTGAGTTTTGATACGCTCAAACTTACTTCTCAAATAAGAAGTAAAGCGGTCATGTCAAGTAAATAACCCAACTAGTGAGGTTGGGATCGTTCCCACGAGGAAAATAGTCTAGACTTAACTTCAATCTATTATTACTATTGTTCAGTCAATTACTTCTTTGGAAAGTAAAAACAATAAAAGGAGGGTTTCTATTTCTAAATGATTGAAATTAACTACCTAAATTGAAAGAGACACTTAACAGCTTTGAATGTTGGATTTTAATCAACTAATCAAAGTAACTAGGGTTTATGTGTTCCCCACAGGTTCATAACTTGATAATTCTAACTATAACAATTCTTTCCTAGTATCTTGCATGCAAAGTGATAAGTTATGTATTTCTAAATCCTTGGTCCGGCATCTAGAAAATCTCACTCCGCACCTTGGTCCGGCTACGTGTGTTGCTGTCCTAACCCTTATCTTTACCTCATATTAAGCATCGTATTCGATATTTGACTAAGTTATTACCTCGTACCAATCAATACTAGCCTATTAGATAGTATACACTAAATCTATGTTAATAATTCTTTTCCTATTATCTACCTCCTTGGTCCGGCAAGTAGCATTAAGGCGAGTTCTAACGTTGGCCATCCGTTAAAAAGACTTCTAAGCGAAAGAATTATTAATACATGCAACACACTGTTTTAGAATTGTTATTTTAGTTAGGTTTCACCTCATTATTTGCCTATGGTTCCCACAACCCTAGTTATGGAGTTTAGTTACCCATAGTCATAATCAAAATATTCAAATATATTAAATAACAATTCATGTACTTACTTCAATGAGAAAGAGTAAAATCCGAAAGTATGCTTGATTAATCACCGAAAATCACTTGCAAGAATCTCAAAGTAATCAAGTAATCTCACAAAAAGTCTAATGATAATCAAAAATCTAACACTAATACAAAGGTCTCACAATGATCCAGAGTCTAACCTCAAAAACGAGGTTTTTTGAACTATTTATAAAAAAATAAAAACCTAATTAAACAAGGACTCCGTCATCCCATACTTGTGCAATTTCTTCTGCTGCTCTCTTCATTACCCTCGACGGCAAGTATGACGGACCGTCATAGGCACAACGGTCCGTCGAGGGTCTTCGTTCCAAAACACTTCAACTCTTGGAATATGGGTACTGGGATTACTTCTCAGAATTTCATGAAGAACCTGCAGGACGGACCGTCATAGACACGACGGACCGTCACAAGCTTCGTAACGCCACACTTGGTCAGACTTCCCCATCTTCCTTCAGCAGCTGCACTACGCTTCCACCTACGGACCGTCACAAGCACGACGGACCATCATAAGCTCCGTAGGTGGTCTCTTCTGCATTTCTTCACTCAAAATCTCTGCATTCATCTTTGGACAGATTTCCTGCAAAATAAAGAGAAACTTATATAAAAGTTAGCACAAAAAGTCTTTTGGACACACTAATCTTAAGGAAAAAGTATTAATAATACCGTGAGACCACGGTATATCAACACCCTCAACTTAAATTCGTTGTTTGTCCTCAAGCGACGCCCTATGAATCAATACAAAATCTTTGTACAATAGTATCCATGTTTTATCCTTTGCAATCATTTGGCTATCAATCCCGATTAATCTCATCAAATCTGTGCATACTATAACTATTAGGCTTGAATTGTGTGGGATCAGAACATGACACAGACTCACCATGCACTAACACCTATCCTTTTCAATTTCTCACCGAGATGCTAACAATTCCGGTATTGCAACTAGTGTCCTCACTTTAAAAAAAAATCCTCATTTTTCACACAATGATTTAAGTTTGAGTATAAGGATTACTTTTCAACACTCGCTCTCAGAACAAAGTCACACACATTCATACCTATTGCCATAAGCTTGACCTTATTTTCACTGCCTTAGGTTCGCTATACAACCCTTAGGATCACGATAGGACTTTCTTAGCTTGTAACATAGGCTCAGGGTTAGGTAGGGTATATTTAGGTATAATTTAGTGACTTTTTGCCCTCCTTGACATATCAGCTAAATCTACCACTTTCTATCATTTTATCTCGCCAGTTTCTCATATTCTTTCACCTTGCTATTTTCTCTTCTTTCTTCATTTGTGTAAGTGACTCTCTTCTTTTCTTACTTGTATTTCTTGTATATTTTTCTTTTTCTTTACTTTTCTTTCAACTAATTCTTGATTCACTTTACTTTTGTTCTTTCTTTCTCTTTGTTCTTTCAACCCAAGTTTCCAGAGAATTCGTCATACTAGCCACCCTCAACTCATGGCTTTGCCATGAGTCAAGGTACACAATACCCAAAGTTGGGTCAGGGCCATAACGAAGGTTGTTTACTGCATTAGCCACCCTCAACTTATGCTTTTGGTATAAGATGAGGTGCACATATCCAAGGAGGGACTAGGGCCAACACATTATTTCCATAAAAGATCAGTTGGGGTGAAAATGAAAGGTCTAATTTAAGCTCAGATCATTTGGATCAAAGAAGGATAAATTTCATTTGGTTCTCTTTTATTTAGGCTAAAAATGGGCTATATTGAATAAGGGCCTATGATCCTTTCCTAATTGTCTATTACAGCTTACTTTTAGCAGGACTAACCAGGCAAGTTCTAGCTCAGTACAGATAGTGGACTATTCAAATCTTCCTCACACTCACTTGACATCTCATCACTCTACCAGATTATCAGACACCTAGTTCGAATTTTAGACTTAGGGTAAGGCAATGGTGTACCTCTATGTCATGCTTAGAGCCACACATTTATCAGTTACTATACCTAGTGATGCATAATTTTCCAATTTATCAGGATATCAATTTAGCCATCGTGCTCCAGAATTAAAATATGTATGAAAGATATAGACATGCCGGTTCAACAGAAAAAGTAATCAGTCTTTTGGGGAAAAAGAACACAGGCAAGAAAACACCAAAAGAGGATAGTGAATTGGGCTACTCAGACTTCACCCTAACACTCACTGTCCATTTACCCCACCCCCAACAAAAAAACATGCAATTGTCCCCAATGCATAAAAATTAAAATACTAGAGTGGTTGGTGAAGCAAACCTGTGGCGCAAAGCACCGTCGATCGGCAAGCTGGTGGGTCCGGTTCCCCGGAACCCACGTCCATTGAAATCTTGACACCCTCAGTGGTGTCCTCAACCATAATCGCACTATCAGTAGTGCCTCCTGCTATCTCCACAGTTCGGGAGCTAGACGCCCCAGCCGCTAACTCTGATGCTCTCATCTGGTGCGCCTCCTCCTCATCAATTGAGGCTCTCCTCGCAGCCTCCATCTCTCGGCGCTCCTTTATCCGTGCTCGCGCCTCGACCTCTGCTCGACCCCTACGCCTCTTGTCATTCTCTCGAGGGGAAGGTGGTGGAATCTCAGAAGTGGCGTATAGGGCCGCCAACACTGTGTCTTCAGCAGGCTCGACAGAAGGGGCCTCAGACTCAGGCACCCTAGCCTCTAAGATCGTGTCAATATCTGCGCGAAGGCTGTCGACCGCAGCCTGAAGAGTCGACACATCCACCGGAGGGGCTGGCCGGGCTAGCACCCTCAACTCAAAGGAGTCCAAGCGCTGGTGAACCTCAGCGATCTTCCGCTCTGTATACTGGACCATTTTCCGCTCCAGGCGCTCTTCTGTCTCGGTAATGGACCTCTGCATCCACGGCTGGATATGATGCAGAAGTGTGGCCATTTGCGCCTCTAATTTTTGGACCCTAGCAAGCGGGACCAGCGCGGGTAGAGGGGCTGTGCGAGAGGAGCTCGGGGCAGTGCTACTACCCGGGATAGACTCGACCGGGGTAGTGTCAGTGGACGCCACCTGCGTAGCCGTGCGGGCCTGGGCTACCGTATCAGCAAGTGGGGGCAGCTCTGGACGGGCCCGTCTGCGTGGAGCCAACTCATTCGCCTCATATCTGATGAGGCCGACGTCAACAGTGCCCAGCGGGGTCTTTAGCTTATCTACGTGCCATATAGGCACACTTGCGGACCTGTACAAAGAAAAGATCATGCACGAGAAAGGGTAAGTAGCAGTGACCTTGAAAGCCCTCTCGTCATGATTGCCTGTAGAAGCCACGCGAAATCCACCTCGAACCCGGCTATCATCGCCGCCATCAAAATTGCTCGATCCCATGTAACGATATTATCAGCGGTTGTGGGGGAAAGGCAGTGGCGGACAATCAGCCACAAGAAGTTCTCTGTGAAAGTGAGGTTGGCCTTCATGATTGCCCCCTTTGGCTCGGTCACGCAGTCGGCACCCTCTCTATCAACTGACAGGTGCAGGGCCATCCACCTCTTGGTGGTCTCTCTCAGCGATGGCTCGCGCAGGAACTGGCCATCTTTAACAATCTGCGATCGGTAGTCAAACTCGGCAGTGATAGGGGTCCGAGTAGCATCAACACCCTCGCTGTATAGAAACCGGCGGATGGCAGGCAGGGAAATGTCAACATGCACGCCCCGTACTCGGACCTGCTCCAGTGGGGCCTGTTTGGCAGGGGCAGCCCGCCTATCTATATGTGATCGGAGAGTCGCTACGTAGGATGCGTAGAACTCTCGGACAATTTCTTCACTGTAACGTCCCAACGGACGTGCTGTCCACTCCAGGCGATGCCTGGTGAAGTGATTCTGGATCTCAGGCATCGTTGGGAGACTCCCTGTAAGGACCCGCCGCTCCAAGGTTAGTGTTCGAGTCATCACTCCTTTGTCAGTCAGGAACTTGGCGTCGGAGTAGACTTGAAATTGCCCGTCGACACACCAATGGTTGGGCTAGTCAGTGGCTGGGGTGGGGGCCTGAGCTGGTGAACCTGATGTGGATTCCGAACTGTCAGCCTCATCAGACGAGGCCGACGCTGCAGCGGTGGCGGGCGCGGGAACCTCAGCAGAGCCGGAAGCTTCCTCTGACCACGATACTCCTAAGGAGCCAGACGCTCCTTCTTCATTTGTGGCTTACCCAGAGGGTTTGCCGGTCAGTGTGCGCTCCTCATCAGACTGGGAGGCAGTGACTACACCGGACGCCACCTTTTTTGGTGTGTCTCTTGGAGCACGTGCAGCACGGGAAGGGGTGGTAGTGCCTGGGGGCACATACTCGGGGTCACGCTCATCATCAGAGCCAATGACAATGCGGGCAGACGGGGCGACAGACTTCGATCGCCCGCGTGCATAGATTCGATCTTGCTTGGGTGCCATAGTAGATAGTACCTGTAAAGGATCAATATTAGTACGAGTAGTGGCAAACAAGACAAGCAAAACCGCCCAAAAAATGAAAATAATATGATATTTCTATAGTAACAGTGAAACACGACGGGCCAGGTGACGACTCGTCATGAATATGACGGACCGTCATGGGGTCCGTCGTGTCTTACTTAGACTATGTTTATATGGAGAACCCTGAAGGAGAGTCTCTGACTAGTATGACGGTATGTGCAGGACGGACCGTCACAGGTACGGCGGTCCATCGTAGGTGTCCGTCAGAGGACACTTGGAAAAAAATGGAGACCCTTAGGAGAGGGGTCTATGACCGTCATAACGGTCATGCAGGACGGACAGTCATAGGTACGACGGTCCGTCATAGGTGTCCGTCAGAGGACACTTGAAAAAAAATATGGAGACCCTTAGGAGAGGGGTCTCTGACCGTCATAACGGTCACACAGGACGGACCGTCGTGAAGACTACGGTCCGTCACATGTGTCCGTTGAAGAACACTTAGAAAAATGGAGAGAGACCCTTAGAAAGAGGGTCTCTGACAACCAGAACGGTTGTGCAGGACGGACCGTCGTCTTGACGATGTTCCGTCACATGTGTCCGTTGGAGGACACTTAGAAAAAATGGGAAGTGGGGTTTTAGGGCTTTTGGAATGGACCCTACGACGGTCCGTCATCGGGGTCTCGTTCTGTAGATCAGTGACACAACTGGGGTACCCCATTCATCCCCGATGAACCCAAATCGAACTTGTTGTGTTTTGGACCTACATTTGTCTAACCCAACTACCTAGGAAACTAGCAATGCAAAAGCACCTATGTCTAGGGTTGTAAACGCGGCAATTTCAAACATTTTTAACCTAGATTAGACAGAATCTTATATAAAAGAAACCAACATATCACGAACAACAAAGCTAATACTAATTAATGAACAAAAATGCAAGATAAATGAGTAGAAATTATAGACACATATGGTAGAATAGGAGAAAAACAAGATGGGCAAGTACTCGCTGACCAAGAAGACACCCACAGCAGCAACTCCGACTAGTAGATGATAACTTTTAGGGCTTTGGAGAATTTAGGGTGGGGGGCAATGATCGGTTGAGAGAGGGAGAGATTGTGGAAGTTGAAAAGAGAGGGAAATGGGAGGAATAATGAAGGAATGGGGGTGAAATGACGGGTTGGGAAATTTAAATGGTGAAATTTTATAATAAACTCCAACCGGGTCGGGTCGGGTACGCCTCATTAATCACAGGACGATTCCCCGACGACGGTCCGTCTCAGTTGTGACGACCCGTCGTTGGTTCCGTCGTGTGTGCCCTAGTTTGANCGGGTTGGGAAATTTAAATGGTGAAATTTTATAATAAACTCCAACCGGGTCGGGTCGGGTACGCCTCATTAATCACAGGACGATTCCCCGACGACGGTCCGTCTCAGTTGTGACGACCCGTCGTTGGTTCCGTCGTGTGTGCCCTAGTTTGAAAATAACAGAAAGACGTACCTGGTACGACGGAGGGATACGACCGTCCGTCGCAGGCGCAACGGTCCGTCGATGTATCCGTCAGTGACTGCTGCAGAGGAATTTTCTGCAGAATTTCCTAGTGATGTGCCTGCAAATTTAAAAAACGATTAGTAGAAAAATGCTACCATTACTAAAAAGACTATAAGTATTGGGTTGCCTCCCAACAAGCGCCTAATTTAATGTCGCGGCACGACTGGGGCCACTTGATTACTCAGACTTCATTGAGATTGTATGCCTCTATCACTTCATTCCCCGATGCTTTATGCCCAAAATAGAGTTTTATTCTATCTCTATTCATCTTAAACCGCACTCCCTCCTTGGATTTTAACTCAACTGCTCCATGAGGGAATACTTGGGTAATCAAGTAAGGGCCAGTCAGTTTGGACTTGAGCTTGCCCGGAAGACAAGGCGACCCAGAACTGTCTGCAAGCACCAAATCCCCAACCATAAACTCTTGTTTTGCACTTTTTTGTTCATTCTCCTTCTTCATCTTTTCTTTGTGGGATATTCCGGATACCGATTGGAGCTCACCACTCTGCCTCATAGTCCTACAAACGTTGAAGGTCGCTTCTTCATTGTTCAACTGAAATTTCATCTGCCCCTTTTCCATATCAACTAAGGCTCTACCTGTAGCAAGGAATGGCCTCCCAAGAATAAGGCACTTCAAAATCGACTTCACAATCTAGAATAACAAAATCAGCTGGAAAGATGAATGACTTCAGTTTTACTAGCACATCATGGAGTATCCCTATAGGCCGTTCACTGTCCGATCAGCCATCAGTAGCTGCATTGCAGTGGGTTTTGGATCCCCCAAACCCAACTTCTTATAAATCGAGAGGGGAATGAGATTTATGCTTGCCCCCAGATCACATAATGCTTTCGCAAAATGTAATGACCCAACTGTACAAGGAATAGTGAACGCACCCGGATCTTCTTTCTTTTGTACGAGGGATCTTGTAGCAATAGCACTACAATGCTGCAGTCTATCATCATCCTCAAAAGTGACCGATCTTTTCTTTGTGACCAGATCATTCAGAAACTTGGCATAACCGGGCATTTGTTCTAGAGCTTCTACCAAAGGGACATTGATAGAGAGCTGCTTCAGCATTGTTATAAAACGCCGATATTTACCATCCTCGGTCTTTTTCACTAATCTCTGAGGGAAGGGTGGTGGTGGTCTAGGCATGGGAATTACCTTCATAGGGACTTCTGCATCTTTTCCATTGCTCTCTTCTTCCTCAACACTACTCTTTACCACCTTATCATCATCCTTTCTCACATTTTCTCATTAGACGGCATAGGTGGGTGAATGGTTTGCTTCCCACCCCGAGTGGTGATTGCCATACAGTGTGCATCATTTTTTGGATTTTGGACAGTGTTGCTAGGAAGAGTTCCCGATTGCCGTGTGTTCACTGTCGCAGATAATTGGGCCATTTGCAATTCCATCTGTTTAATCAAAATTGCAGGTGTATCAACTTTTTGCCCAATACTAGCTAAATCACCCCTTAACTCTTTAATGTGCTCATCACTAGCATCGAACCTCCTGATCATTTTGTGCAACATATCCTCAACTCGCGCCATACTTCTCCACCATCCCTAGGAGTTACTTCACGATTTTGAGGAGGGACATAGGGCCCATTTCTATCATTTCTGTTACCGTAGTTACCCCNCGGACATAGGGCCCATTCCTATCATTTCTGTTACCGTAGATACCCCTGTTGAATTTGTTGTCGCGGTTGTAGTTACCATATCGGACATAATGACCCTCACGGTTGTAGTTACCATAGTTCCGACCTTGGTTCCTTTACCTTGGCGCCAATTATCCTTATTTGAGCCTTGGACACTTGGTCCGAAACCCCCCGTCTGCTCATTTACTGCATAAGTGTCCTCCGCATAATAGCATTCATCATTAGGAGGTGGTGGTTTAGCCAAGTAGTTGACTGCATTTATCTTTTCTGCACCCCAGTGACATGTTTTAGTACCAACCCAAGCTCGGTTCTCATCTGAGCCATTTCTTCACAAATCTCATTTGTGGCTGGGTTGTGAGTGGACTGCATTGCGAAGGTGTTTCTCCCTGTATCAGACTTCCTAGTACTCCAAGCTTTGTTATTCCGGGAGATTTTCTCTAATTTTTTAGCGATCTCAGCATAAGGACACTCCCCATAAGATCCACCTGCTATAGTGTCCAACACCGCTTTATGTTATCATCCTGTCCCCGATAGAAGTATTCCTTCAGTGACTCATCATCTATACGGTGATTTGGGACACTTCTCAAGAACTAGGTGAATCTATCCCAAGAACTACTAACTGACTCTCCTGGTAGTGCCACAAAGTTATTCACTCTGTCTTTGTGGTTTAGTTTCTTGGAGACCGGATAGTAGCGTGCTAAGAAGACATCCCTTAGTTGGTTCCAAGTGAAGATTGAGTTGTATGGGAGCTCAGTGAACCACATAGCAGCCTCTCTCGTCAGCGAGAGAGGAAGCACTCTGAGCCCTATTAATTCTAAATCCAGATCAGGCCTCTCTACACAGCTTTTACACACTGCCCTTACCTTAGCTATATGGGCATGTGGATCCTCAGAAGGTAGCCCTGAAAACAAACCTCTGGCAGTGAGCATTTGCATCAGGCTACTAGTTACCACAAAGGTGTGGCCTTTGGGTAGAGGAGGTAAGACAAGTGGCCCATCGGAGTGTGCTATGTTATCATAGCCTCTGTAGTACGCTAGGGGCCGTGGAGCGGGATTTTGTCCCCTCTGTTGGTGTTCACCTGGAGCATCGGGTAACAACTGACCATGAACATCAACCGGAGCTGGGATGTTCTGGTTTGCATCATCATCATTGCTTCCCAAGTTTTGATTCATATTGCGCAGTGTAGGCTCTAATTCGTGATCGTATGGAAACAAGGGTTCTCTTCCTCTCCGTGTATTTTGCATACAAGATGGATAGTTCTGAAAAAAAATCAAAAACAATAAAACAAAGTAAAATCAAGAAAATATCAACTAAACTATAGTAATAAGTTCGAGTTAATCTAAAAGCTATATTCCCCGGCAGCGGCGCCAATATTTGGTACGCTCAAACTTACTTCTCAAATAAGAAGTAACGCGGTCGTGTCAAGTAAATAACCCAACTAGTGAGGTTTGGATCGTTCCCACGAGGAAAATAGTCTAGACTTAACTTCAATCAATTATTACTATTGTTCACTCAATTACCTCTTTGGAAAGTAAAAACAATAAAAGGGGGGTTTCTATTTCTAAATGAATGAAAATAACTATCTAAATTGGAAGAGACACTTAACAGCTTTGAATATTGGATTTTAATCAATTAATCAAAGTTACTAGGGTATACGTGTTCCCCACAGGTTCATAACTTGATAATTCTAACTATAACAATTCTTTCCTAGTATCTTGCATGCAAAGTGATAAGTTATGTATTTCTAAATCTTTGGTCCGGCATCTAGAAAATCTCACTCCGCACCTTGGTCCGGCTACGTGTGTTGCTATCCTAACCCTTATATTTACCTCATATTAAGCATCGTATTCGATATTTGACTAAGTTATCACCTCGTACCAATCAATACTAGCCTATTATATAGTATACACTAAATCTATGTGAATAATTCTTTTCCTATTATCTAACTCCTTGGTCCGGAAAGTAGCATTAAGGCGAGTTCTAACGTTGACCATCCGTTAAAAAGACTTCTAAGCGAAAGAATTAGTAATAAATGCAAGACACTATTCAAGAATTGTTATATTAGTTAGGTTTTACCTCATTATTTGCCCATGGTTCCCACAACCCTAGTTATGGAGTTTAGTTACCCATAGTCATAATCACAAAATTGAAATATATTAAATAAGAATTCATGTACTTACTTCAATGAGAAAGTGTAAAATCCGAAAGTTTGCTTGATTAATCACCAAAACTCACTTGCAAGAATCTCAAAGTAATCAAGTCATCTCACAAAAAGTCTAATGATAATCAAGAATCTAACACTAATACAAAGTGCTCACAATGATCCATAGTCTAACCACAAAAACGAGGTTTTTCGAACTATTTATAAAAAAATAAAAACATAATTAAACAAGGACTCTATTTGCTGGAAATCAGCCAAAACGCGGCTGGGTCGACGGACCTCGCGACGGATCGTCGTGGTCACGACGGACCGTCATGGACTATGTCGTCCCATACTTGTGCAATTTCTTCTGCTGCGCTCTTCATTACCCTCAACGGCAAGTATGACGGACCGTCATAGGCACAACGGTCCCTCGAGGGTCTTCGTTCCAAAACACTTCAACTCTTGGAATATGGGTACTGGGATTACTTCTCTGAACTTCATGACGAACCTGCAGGACGGACCGTCATAGACACGACGGACCGTCACAAGCTTCGTAACCCCACACTTGGTCAGACTTCCCCATCTTCCTTCAGCAGCTGCACTACGCTGCCACCTACGGACCGTCAGAAGCAAGATGGACCGTCACAAGTTCCGTACGTGGTATCTTCTGCATTTCTTCAGTCAAAATCTCCGCATTCATCTTTGGACAGATTTCCTGCAAAATAAAGGGAAACTTATATAAAAAATAGCACAAAAAGGCTTTTGGACACACTAAACTTAAGGAAAAAGTATTAACAATACCTTGAGACCACGGTATATCAAGTTTAACTTGGACTCGTTTCATTCTTTGTTAGAAATGTTTCAAATATGCTTTGAGTCTTGTAAGAACTTATTTAGGAGTAACTTTTAGTCTTACTCTAAAAGTATATATTGATCAGTAGGGTTAGTATAGTGGGCGGTGTGGTATCCGCTTAGTTGAAGTCTAAGTTATCTAGCTGGGATAGCTTAGAGGGAATAGTTGTATTTACTCCGGTTCGTCTAATTAATAGGTGGTACTGCTTGGTGTGGAGATTAGCAGGCCAATTTGGTGCTATAATCATCTTTGACTTTTTCTTGTTGAAGATTAGTGAAAGTCGTTTGAAAACTCCTGATGAGAACAGGTCGTGGTTTTCCTCCCTTGGGCAAGGAGGTTTCCACGTAAAGTTGTTTGTTAAATCTTTACTTTCAGTACTTATTTTACTGTTCATCATTTTAACTGTACTAAAGACCTAGTCCGATGGAAAACAAGGGGACGCAACTTTCAGTTACTGTTCGTGCTAAGTCAAGGAACCTGGTTCTTGACATATTGGTGGGTACATACATTCCGTTAACCTTCAATCTCTAAAAGAAGCGGTAGAACTAACAAAAAGAGAGATACAACAATTGAAGACAAAAGAATATAAGCAGAAAGTACCATTACCGCTGGCTAATCTTGAGATCGATGAAGAGCTTAAACTCATCGAGAATCTGTCATCAAAAGTAGAAGCCATAACACAATTTCAAGAGGAAGATGACAATGAGACAGAGTTCAAGACAAAGAGGTCTTTTAAATTTGCTAGAATACCTTTACTCACTAGGATCATTGTCATCAAAGGTCATGTAGATAAATAAATGGAGACTAATCCTTCACAAATTAAGAAGAAAATGAAAAGGAAAATGAGGCTTTTAATCCCTTTGATTAGTGTATTGTTTTCCAAGAAGACGGGAAATCAAAAACACTTATATTACTAAAAACAAATTGAGCCCTGGATATGGAGTCATCTTTCTAAAGGAGAGCTTTACTCGCATTGTGGGACATCCCATCACAAATTCAAATATAGCCATATCTCAATACAAATACCATGTACCAAATCGGAAATCAAAAAAAATAACCACAAAATCCATGTTAAGTTTGAATTTAGTATGAGGATACCCATAGAGGTATCCAGAAAAGATATTTACCATTGAATTATTAGTTGTTACTCTAAGTTTTCAGTTTATTAGGGAGTATGTTGGTTCATTATTTAAATAATAAATACAAAGAGTGCCTGTAAGTTTAATATTCTATAAATATGCAAAATTGTATACATTTAAGATATATACAACAAAAACATACCAAGTGCAATTACACAAGTGGGGTGTAATGTCCCAAAAATGACTTAGGTAAAGCTAGATCCTAACGTGATTGTCATGATAGTATAAGGTCCTAAAATGGTTAATAATGTGGGTTTGAGGAAGTGTCTAAGAGTTTAGGTTCATTAGAAGTCAAACGTCAAGGGACGACCAAGAGGTTGGACGACTAAGTCACCTATGTGCCTCATATGTGGTTTTATTAATTTATGTGTGATTAATGAGGTTATGACATCCTTAAATGAGTTATTATGGTGTATATCGACAGTGTGTAATTTTTGTTGAAGTATGGAGGTCAAACGCAAAAAAAAAAGTCCATGACTTTTAAAAGATATGCCTTGAGATTACCTTGTATGTCTAAGCTTGTTTCCTAGAGTTCTACAAGTTCGTTTTGGATGAAACTCATGTGGGAGGTCCTAGACATGTATAAGAAAATGTTTGGGTTTGAAATGTCGGGGTACGAATCCTTGTAGGACCCACAAGGGTCCTAAAAGAGGACACCAACTTGGAGCTCAACACTGCCAGGCAGTGGCAATTGACTGACCCAAACGACGGCCAGTCGACCAGGTAACGGCCTGTCGATGGGTCTCTTCGATGGAGCCATGTGGCCTGAAGGCTGAAGAGTTGGTGAAAAAAACCACGAGACCCCATCGACGGGGTGAGGTCTCACACACGGACAGTAGATGGTGAGGCGCCGATGGTGCTATGAAACTGCGCTGCTTCACTGTAATGTTAGGGATAAGGACAGTTGTTTTAGGTGTTTAGGGTTATTTTAAGAGTATATAAGTGATTAAACTTTCATTTAATCCGTAAAACTAAGATCAAAACCCTTTCCCTCCTAAAGTTTATCCAAAAACCTCCATGAGAGTTTAAAATGAAGATGGAGCTTGAAGATGAGTGTTAAATGGAGTTTCTTCTTCAATTCTCATTGGGTTCTTCTAATAAGGTGTGGGAGTTCTTCATCTAAGGCTTGCTATCACCTTAGAGCCAATTTCAAAGATGATTTACAAAGATTTCAAAAAGATGAAAAGTCCAATTTCTACTCTAACTCTTGGGTTCTTGCATAAAAAAATTTCAAACATTAATATATGATGTTAGTGATGTTTAATTTATGTTTTCTAATGAAATTCTCCATGAACCCTTGACCTTCTCAAATACTTTAATTTGGACACAAATAAGGGCTACGCAATCATTCTTTGATATTAATTAATTCATGTATTGTTTGTTATGGACTTTTGATTCATGTATAGGTTATTATTGTATGGTTTATAGGTTGTTACAATTTAATCAATTGAGTATTGTACATTCTTAGATCTATTGACTAATAAGCTTATTGAATTGATATTGACTTAATGCTTATGGATTGTAGTGTAGTTTTCAATGGGTTATTGAATGATGTAAGAACTATATTCAATTGATGTTTAGGTATTATTACATTAATAAATCTATATTGAATTGACCTAGATTCATTGAGTATTATGGTTATTGTATTGAATTGATGTTCATGGACATGGGTAAGGGCCTTTTGGTGTTGAATCAGATGATTTAGCTTTGAATTAAAGTGGTGAGTTCAAGTGTCTGGTATGCTTCCCTAACTCTTTTAATATTTTTGATAGCTATTGTAATTTTTTTCTTTAATTATGTGTGATTGGTACGGTCCACTTATGGTGGCGGTGTTATGTGAATAGATGTGGCCTTGTCGGAGTTAATTATCTATTATGATGATCATGTCCTTGTCGGAACTACTTAAGTATTATGATGATTTGTGTAGTTGATTATTTGAAGTATGATCATATATACCTATATGTGAAGTAATGGGAAAGTATGTGTTCTTTTTTTTATGTTAGGTGATCATGATGGACTATGCCTATGTCTTTGTGTGTGTGGTCTTAGAGTTGAAACATGATTATTCCTACTTGACTATGTGAGTCTATGATGGTTATGTTGATTATTTTTAGTAGTGCATAGGGTTACTTAAAGATGATAATGGTTGTTCCTATGTGCTTCTACTATGACTTGTAATATGTGTTAAAGTGAAGTATGTTGTGTCTTGTCTTGGTTGACTTCTGTCCCTTACTTGATGCAGTATGAAAGTGAATATGTGATGTGTTGACTTAGGATGCTAAAGATCTTAGTCTTACATGTATGAATGATGTGAGACCTTGAATGATAATAAGAGGGTCCTTTATGTGAAACCTTGAACCTATTGGTAAGGTAATGAAACTTGTAGTCAAATGCCGTAATAGTATCCTTCATGTAATGAATGATGCACTTAATGTTGATTATAAGGAAGCCCCTAGACGACTTCTTTGGTAGGGTAAATGTAATTAAGTTATGAACTTGATATTGAACCCTTTTGTATGAACCTTTATGTGAATTAATCTATGAGAACAAAGGCTAACACCGAATTATTATGGTAAGGGAAGTATCTCTAGTGAAGAACGAGACTAGAGTACAAAGTAAGCCTTTCATATTACTTAACCATGTGCCTACATGGGATGTGTCCACGTTCTACCATTGGCAAGCAGAACAACCTCATCGGAGTAGGATAGAACTCCCGATTCCATGATTTGCTACCATGGTCTATGTAGGTTATTGCCTATTCTCATAATTTGGGTACCCATTAGCATTAGAAAAATTCTATGAAGTTTAAGTGGTGGTATGGGACGCTTTCAAGACATTGCACAATAGGCTTTGAAAATGTTGGTGAGAGTCTATAGGTCTTCTCCAAGACCATAACTTGAAAGTCCTTATGTGATGAATGTCTATCAAATGAACTAAGAAATGTAATGACTTAATATAAGAAAGTATTTTAAATAAATAAATTCTTATTTAGAGTATTTAAGGGTTCTCATCGCCCTCTTTAAGGACTAAGACTAGCCTCTTAGTCTCATGTCTACATTCTTAGGTTTAAAATGCGGAAAAATTTAAAACTTTTCATTACATCTACTTGGAGGTGTAAATAGACTTCTACATACACATAATATAGTAGTATCGAGTATACATACACCCTTCGTATAGGAAGATTACATAGCCTTCTACTTTTATTGCACACACACACACACAAATATATATATATATATATATATACACACACACACACACATATATATATATATATATATATA
>NC_028646.1:23334751-23338215 GCF_001406875.1 Solanum pennellii
TATATATATATATATATATATATATATATATAATATAGTATCAAAGATTGTCTCATCTCATACCATCTAAACGATCATAACAATTTGGGCATAGCCTTACATCAAATGTAAAGAAGCCACATATAGGCGTATACAAGTCGTACACAAATGAAAGTGGGATGAACATAAAAGTCTTAGAGAAAAAAGCAACTTCCTAAGAAAGATATTGGCATCACCCTCGGAAAGTGAGGGCCTACCCAATTGGATGATAGAGAATATCCAAGCCGTCTTCAAGTCGTCTTAAATGAACCTTCAACGTCCGGAACCTACAATGCTTGGGAAAAAGGAAGAAAATGGGGTTAGTACTCCACATGTACTAAGTATAAGATCATATGCACATATAAGATCAAAACATGCTAAAAAGGGACATTTTAGTCAAAACATGCCATTTACCCTTTCAAAAGTCTGTTGCATAATCAAGAAAATCATCCCAAGCAATCAAACATCCTTACTAACTCAAACAAGTAATATGTATCCCAACATACTTGAACACAAGATTTAATACAACCCTACCATCAAGGAATAACATCACAAGTATGGCTAAGAGTTAATCATATCATAATAAGCAAGAAAACTACTCATGAATCCTTATCAAGTCAACAAGTGTTATGACAAGGGAAAGACCCACAACCTTACTCCATCAAGTAGCCTCCATAAGAAACCATAACCAATGTCCAACTCCACATAGTATAACACTTAGATATACATTTCATCTTAATTTAACAATATAACCGAACACATAATCATAAGTGAACTAATCGACATATAGTATCAACAATGTTCAACTTCTTTATGTACCTATCATATATATTCATAACATAACATATATAAGAACATCCTCCTAAGACTCCCCTCAAGGATAACTAGTGCAATGCTTGGGTAGAGTCTCATACCCTACCTAGACTAAGCTAGACCCTTTAGGTTATCAAAGTTAGAGTTCAAGTCCTTTAATATATTTTACCTTTTGGGAACATCTTTTCCTACCGACATAGACCACATGAGCTAGTGTGGAATCCGGTGTCATAAGACCCTACACCGAAAGAAGGTGGACTACTTGCCAAATTAGTACCAAAACATAAAACATAGCAACTACGTGGCTCCACTAGCTAGTATTCGTATGGTTTGCAACATAGTTCAAGAACTAGGAGATATAGTTGGGACCCTCTTTATGCTCCATGCATTGTAGTCTCCAATCTCAAGAGTACCTTAGTGCGCATACCTTCCATATGTGGGAAGGGACACTCCTCAATCTAGTTCACTCGGTGCTAAGCTAGAGACCCTTTTTTAAATGTTTTAAGCCTTTAATTATCAATCATAGATTAGTTTAGATGATAGGGTCTACGCATTGTATATTCATCATCATCAATACCTCAATAAGAATTTCATGAGTATAGTATTTTTATCACAATTCATATAAATGAGGTTAACACATTTATCATCTCATAGCATAATAAGGCACATTGATAACCATCACCATCCTTATATCACATAAACCTTAATCAACCTCACAACATAGTCAATACATTTCAATTCAAAATCATACCATCCTATTAATCCTAATACAAGGCTTAGAGATTATAAGACTTACCAAGTAAAGATAGCGATTCTAAGACTTACCAAGTCTTCCTCCTAGTTCATCATCAAAGTCTTAAAATAAGCCCTAAATTAAATCCAATTTAGATGTTCAACATTATAATTCAATATTAAACATGAAAACAAGACTATAATTAACACTATAGCACAATTAAATACTAGATCATACCCTAAAATAAGATGCCTAGGTCAATTCACCTTCTAACCTAGATCATCTTCTCAAGACTAGCATGAAAGATTACAATTCACTCCAATTTTTCAATGATTATTGTAACGACATCATCTAATAGTGATTTAACCCATAACCAAGACAATTGTATCAGTCTCAACCCAATTGACATCAAGATCAAACGTAAGGTTAAGGTTTAAGGATCATGCTCAATAATTTAGGTCAAACCATCACAAATTACCATCATCAAGTTAAAATACATGTTAATCTATCCATTATATCCTAAAGAAACCATAAAAAACTAAGTTCACAACATCAATTTCGTAATTGGATGAAACCCACATGAAAACTCAACTTTTGAAGTCCATTTTGAAGGAACCCTTTGAGGGAAGAGTCTCTAACGTAAATTAGATCTCATACCTTAAAGTTTGATGAAGATTTGATAGTGAATTCGTCCATTTACATCCCCCAAAACCCCTGTCCTTTCTAGTCTTCAATGGTGATTTCCAATAGAGAGAGAAAGAAGAGATAAGGAAGAGAGTTTGTTTTTGTGAGATGTAGTTAGATTAATTGGGCTAGGAGTCTTTATATGGGAGTTAAATTAGTTAGTTAGTATTCCCTTATTCCCCAACTAACCACTAAACCACTTAATAAATTGTTTTGAAGTAAGTTAAAACGCGCAGCAAAAACATGCCACTCACCGACGGTACCCCGTCGACGTCGTGTCTCAATTGATGGACCAATCCCCCTTATGTGTTGCACATACGTCGATGAGTTCAGAGAGTGTAAATCTGAGGGCCTCCACCATTTTGGCTAAGTCTGGTATGACGGTGGACATTGACACCCCGTCGATACACACACGAGTCATTGATGGTTCTCATGGTTGCACACTACCTAGGCAGTGCTGCCTCCTACGTGCTAGGGTCCTCCTCAAGGACCCTTGTTTGGTCCTTGGGGAGTCGTACCCGGAAGTTTTGACAATGAATCATCTATATTACTTGTTATTCATCCTTTCACTTAATTTTGTGGATTTTCGACTCCTAAAAGCTTGTAAAATAGGCTAAGGCACGCTAGTACCCCTAAGAACTAGTATCCGAACGTCATGGACGTTCTTGGGCGTTTTGGTTTCTAATGTTCCTAAATGACCTATATTAATTAAATTAGGTCTTAAAACAATGTTTAGACCACATATCACCTATGTTAGGCTTTAATACTCATCTTGTATTTTCGATGTGTTACATTATCCCCCATAGTAACATTCCTCCGCGAATGACACTAAGGGTGTGTTTGGTATGAAGGAAAATGTTTTCCATGGAAAATGTTTTCGTAGAAAATGTTTCCTTGAAAACATGTAGATTTTGGACTTATTTTTCATGTTTGGTTGGTGAATAGAAAATATTTTTCGGAAATGATTTTTAGTGTTTAATTTATGAATGAAAAATGTTTTAGAGGAACATCTTTTATTTTTACTAGAGTAGAAAATAATTTATGAAATTGAAAATATTTTTTAAAAAAATTATTATTTGGGGTGGTGGTGGTGGGGAGAGGAGGCAGGGGGACGGGGTAAGAGTGAAAAAATTAAAATTTGAAGTTGATAGTATTTTTAAAAAGCAAAATTAATTTTTTTGGGGGTTGGGGTGGGGGTTGGGGGCTGGTATGGGTG
>NC_028646.1:23338237-23384559 GCF_001406875.1 Solanum pennellii
CCAGGGGGGATGTAGGAGTTCAAAAATAAAAATTTGAAGTTGAAAATATATTTAAAAAGCAAAATTAATTTTTTGGGGAGGGGGTTGGGGGGGAGGGTGGTCAGGGATCGGGTGAAAAAAATAAAATTTTGAAATTGAAAATACTTTTAAAAAAATTGATGTTTTTTCCAAAAAAAAAGTAATTAGAAATTGGAAGAAAGCTTTGGAAAATGTTTTCCTTAATTTTTGAAGGTAGGTCATTTTCTTTAATTTTGTGGAAAATGAGTTGATTTAGAAAACATTTTCCATAAGTTTTGCCCCAACCAAACATGAGAAAATTTGAAAACATTTTCCAGAAAATGTTTTCCTTCATACCAAACACACTCTAAACTCTTTTGAAGGAAGCAATAGACTCAAAACTAGTAGTTGTAACGCCGTAAAACAAACTAAGATAAACTAGATCCTCATGAGTGTTTCTTGAATTAATTTTATTTTAAAATAATTTAATTTTGTGTTATTACGCATTGTGTGAAATTTGGTCCATGAAGTTCGGAAGGTGTGCCTTAGATAGTACTCGTGTGTGTGGAGGTTTTTAAGTGAGTTTTACCTGTTTGTTTTGTTTGAAACTGATGTGGGATGTTCCTAAGAAAAATAAAACTTAGTTTAGGGGTTTAACGGCAGGGCACGACCCCACCTAGGACCCACAAGGGGCTGTAGATGAAGGGCCCAAGACTTGGACAAAACTGCCAAGACCACTGCTCAATCGACGAGGCAGTCTACAGGGCATAGGCCCATCGACGCCCTGTCAACTGGGGGGCGTCGTCCAATACTTAGATGGAAGTCTATACTCCCATGAAACCAGTCTCTGAAGCCAGTGACGCCTAGCACACGGTCCGTCGATCAAACGACGCCCAGTAGCTTGGGTCGTTGATAGGCACCTTCTAAAGCTGTTGCACGTTTGCTGCCGACGTGGGGTGTATTGTGTAAATTCACTCCAAGTCTTTTAGGACCCTAGGCAGATATTTTTAGTTCTATACCTACACAAGACCCGTCATTTCAAATATTCACACTCCCTTCCTAAAGAAAACTCTCTCAAAGTCACCCTTGGAGCTCAGACTCAAGGAGGGAAAGAAGGGATGGTTTGGACGTGTTTCTTCACAAAAATTAGAGGGTTTCCTTCTCTTTGAGGTATGGTATCGATCCTAGATCTCTCTTCCATTCAAGGAGTCATTCCCAAAAGATTTCAAAAAGGGTTTCCAAACTCTATTTCCTTCTCTCTTTGATTTTAAGCATGAGTCTTCCTGTAAAAGTGTTCTAATTATTCAACTATGTTTATTATTGTATGAATTGATGAATTTCATGTTAAAAACCTAATGAACTCATGTATATGCATATTTCAAACTTTTAGCTTAAGAAATGGGATAAATGAGCATGTTTGGGTATTGTATGAGCTTTTGTTTTCTTATATTGCTATGTTGGTTTATCTACTGACCTAATGGCCTGATTATGATGAAATATTGAGAAATTGATTTGGATGATGTCTTGGTTAAATGGTGAGTGCTTATGTTTCATAGTTCTTATTGTAAATTGCTCTTGACTGGTATGGTTCACTTTCTTGGTGACAGTGTTTATTTGAAGAATTGATATTGCATAGTATGTTTTGTGAGTGTGCCTTTGAAGGCCTGGTAGGTGAAATGAAGTGATACTGAAAATGTGTCTTGTCTTATGTTTTATGAAGTTGAATAGCATGTTTGGCTTATATTATGCCTAAGTAAAGTATATGATTATGTGAAGTATGTAAAGTGTATGTTTTCATGAATGAAGGTTAAAAACATGTATAGATGTTGATATAATGAAATGGGGCTTATATGAAAGTTGTTCTCGCATCTACACACACACACTTAATTGAATGTATGAAGTCAAGTTGAGTAAAAAGGGGAGTCTTGGGGTGAACAATCTTCTTGAGTTTAGATGAAGTGTTTAGTAGCAACCCCATTATTCGTAATGAGCTATATAAGATAGGTTGGAGGATGAATTCCATTCGTGAGTTGAGATGTGGTATTCACTAGGTATCTTTGACCTATAGGCTTGAATGTTAAGATTTCCGTGGGGAGTTATACGTAGCACCGAGAGGATATGAAAGGAAGGTGGATTACACTTCGTGAGTTGAGATGTTGTATTTCCAATGTGCCTCTTGAGATGAGTACTCCTCGTTAGTAGAAAATGAGTGACTTAGTAGGAATCTCCTATCACTTAGCTATGTGCCCGCATAGGTGTAGCTATTCGAAAAGCCATGTAAAACCTAAGAAGCATGACCTTTCTCTAGGAAAGTGAGGATCCCTCATTCGGTAGGGGTTAATATCGGGATTCCATGTCTAGCTCTCATGGTCTTTGTCGGTTAAGCTACTCCCACAAAAGAATTGATTGAACTAGGTTATCATGTTTACTAGTGATATTTTGAATGACTATCATGAAGTGCTCAATCCACGAGAAACCATTAGGAGCACTCAGTGGGAGCAGAAGTATGGGATTCTATTGTCTCATTACACTTAGTGTGACCTATACCTTCTATAGGAGAAGAGCATTTTCATGGAATCCGTGTGAATGAGTGTTATGGTGTAATGTTATGGATGATTATTATGAAGTTCTTGAGTTAATGGAAATCCATTAGGGTCACTAAGTGGTAGTGGTAGTATGGGATGCTAATCTCACATTTCACTTAGTGTGACCTTTATATTCTATGAGTGTGTGGAACATGCTAGCCAATGGCGTGGATTTGAATTCCAAATGAGGTAGGCCTAAGATTTGGTAGTTTTAAGGGTCACTTTTGTGTTCCCTTAAAAGAATTTTGTACACATGATCCCTTTCTTGGCTCACCTTAGGGAATCTTACGATAGCCTTGGGTTAGGAAACTTCAAAGGAAAACGGGTTCATATGACTTGGACTGTGCCATTCACTATAATTGTTCAAGCGTTCACTTTAATTTTCATTTGAGTTTACTGTTAAGATTGGTAAGTTCACTGTAAAGTGTCTTTTGGTTTAAAATTATGGAAATTATCCTCTAAGTGTTAAATGATGATTCTTATGATGTTTTGCTTTATATCATTGAAAGTTTTACTTAAATTGCATGAAATGTTATTTTACCAAAATGCCCCTTTTTGCTTGTTTTTGCATATGCCATACTTAGTTCATTATTTGTACCAACCCCATACTTTTTTATACTCTATAAGTATAGGTTAAATACTTTTTTTGAGGATTCAAAGGTGAAGCATGGGACATTCGCACTCTCAAGAATCGGTATGTCCTCATACATTTGAGGACATAGTCTTTTGTTTCCTAGTTTTATAATAAAGACTTAATATGTATTTGACTTTAATGTAAAGGGCTGTTTCCCTGAGACATTATATGTCGTGTCTTATGTTTCGCTTGTGACGATGAGATTTCTTAAGCATTTATGAAAGATTTCCTTTTTATTAATTTATTCGTGAAAAGTTTTAATTCTACACTATTTTCATGTATTATGTAATGAATGCTAGTTAAAAGTCTTGTACAAGACTCCAAAGGGTCATGTACGCCTTGACATGAACCGAGGATTCTCCCTAACTTCTAGGGGGTGCTTTCGGGTCGTGACAGACTTGGTATCAGAGCACAAGGTTATGGGAGATAGTTTAGGCTCTTAAAGTCTTACAAGCCACATCTAGTATTATCTTGATCATTGGTGTGAGTCGCGACACATCCATGGAGAAGAGGCTATAGGATGATAGAAGTTTCACTTTCTTCTCTATTCTAATGTCATGCCTTAGAGTTGAGTCATATCAGGTGTCTTCTCTTAACCTCTTCACTTTGTGTTTATCGGACATGAATACAAGGAGATCAACCACTCGAAGGGAGGAGGGAGGTGAAGATAATGAGAGAAACCCTCCCTGTATTGACCAAGTAACTATTGTTTTCACTAGGAATAAAATTAAGAGGTCCCTCTTTAAGAACCTCAAGTGCCCCTGGAACCCAAGATACTCATATGCCTCCTTTGCCCCAAGCTCCTTTTGTTGAAGGAGATATTACTAATGTGGAGTTAAGGTCTGCCCTACTGAACTTGACCCAACTCATGATGGCTCAAGATCATGTCGGCAATAATCACTTTGTTGGCCAAGCTAATGAAAGAGATAGGACACAGCCAAATGCTAGTACTCCTTCCTCTAGAATTTAGGATTTCATGAGGATGAACCCTCCTACATTTCATGTCACTAAGGTGGATGAAGATCCACAAGGTTTCATAGATGAGGTTTTCAAGGTGGTAGATGCTATGGGTGTGACCCCTAGGGAGAAAGTGGAGTTAACCGCTTACCATGTTAAGGAGGTGGCTCAAGTGTGGTTTGAGCATTGGAGGATTGAGAGACCCTTAGAGAAAGGTCCGATTTATTGGGAGGAATTCAAAGAGGCTTTCCTAGATAGGCTCTTTCCTTTAGAGTGGAGGGACAAGAAGATGGTTGAATTCATGAACCTTCGTCAAGGGGTAATGAGTGTGCAAGATTACTCTCTCAAATTCACCCAACTCTCTAAGTATGCCAACCATGGTAGCCAACCCTAGGGCTAGAATGAACAAGTTTGTGATGGGTGTGTCTAGCTTGGTGGAAAAAGAGTGTCATACGATAATGCTTCATAATGACATGGATATCTCTAGGCTTATGGTCTATGCACAACAAATTGAGGAGTCCAAAATTAGGGAGATAAGGCAAGAGGATAAGAGGCCTAGGTCGGATTATTCTAGTCACCAAAAGCCTAAGAAGAGTTTCTATCACTAAGATTCTTCCACGGAAAAGAAGGAGAGTGCTCCAAACAAAAATTCCCAAGGTGGTGGCCATTCTTTTGAGAGGACTAGATGCCCTAATTGTGGGAAGCAACATTTGGGTGGATGTCTTGCCGGAACGTATGGTTATTTTGCATGTGGTAATAAGGGCCACAGGATGAAGGATTTCCCTAACATCAAAGCAAGAGGTAAATTGGCCAATCAAGCTTCCCTAGATCCTAATGCTCCAAAGAAGAACCCTTCCTATAAGATGGGAGCTATTACGAATAAGTAGTCCGGAATTGATGATCTTGGAAAGTCTTAACTGTTTATGATTGTTATTTTATGTTATAAAATGAGTTTATGTGGTTTTATGGTGAATATGATCATGTCATCTTGGTTAATTGCTCAAAGAATGGATTTTTTAAAATTATGAGTATGGTGGCAGTGACACAGTGAATGTTCACTGTAAGTTTTGTTAATTCTGAGAAAAAATTGTTTGTCTTACATTAAAGTTTCAAAGTGTGAAAAAGTGTTGATATGGCATGTTTAATGTTGGAGAAGGTAGTTTTTCCATAAAACAAGGCTAAGAATGAATGTTGACTACTTGATGTTTTTGTAAAAGTGTTTGTGTTGCTAAGTGTTTGAAAGTGTGAAATGATGCTCCTTGATAGTTGATACATTAATTGTGAGTGTCTGAGCCTTGCTTGTAATGTGTTATGTGATGCTAACTGATTCCTTGTTCATCTTGAAGTTTAAGTATAATTCGAGGACGAATGTTATTCCAAGTGGGCGAGAATGTAACGACCTAAAACGAAATAAGGTGAACTTGAGCCTAATGAGTGTTTATTGAATTAATTTTATTTTAAAATAAGTTAATTTAGTGTTCTAAGGAATTTTTGGAATTTTTGTTAAGTTTGGAGGCCAAACGACTAAGAATATCCATAACATTCGGAAGGTGTACCTTAGATAGTATTCCTGTGTCTTGAGGTTTTTGGGTGAGTTTTACGTGTTTGTTTTGTTTGAAACTGATTTGGGGTATTAATAAGACCTAGAAGACTTAGTTTAGGGATTTAAAGTCTGGGAACATCCCCACCTAGGACCTACAAGGGGCCCTAGATGACGGGCCCAAGACATGGACAAAACTGCCAAGACCACTACTCAATCGACGAGGCACTGTACTTGGCATAGGCCCATCGACGCCCCGTCGACTAGGGGGCGTAATCCCATACTTAATGGGAAGTGTAGTCCCCCATGAAACCAGTATCTTACGACATCGAAGCCCAGTAGAACGGGCCGTCGATCAAACGATGCCCAGTAGCTTGAGTCATTGATTCGCACCTGCTAAAGCTGCTGCACGTTTCCTGCCTACAAGGGGTGTATTGTGTAAATTCACCTTAAGTATTTTAGGACCCTAGGCTGATATTTTTAGGGTTTTTAAGTTGTATTAAGTTAATTTTAAGTCCTAGACCTAGAAAAGACCTCTCACTTCAAATATTCAAACTTCCTCTCTAAAGAAAACTCTCTCAAAGTCACCACTGGAGCTAAGACTCAAGGAGGGAAAGAAGGGCTGGTTTGTACATGTATATTCACAAAAATTAGTGGGTTCCCTTCCATTTGAGGTATGGTTTTCATCGTTGAACCCTCTTCCATTCAAGGAGTCATTCACAAAAGATTTGAAAAAGGGTTCTCAAACTCTATTTCCTTCTATCTTTGATTTTAAGCATGGGTCTTCTTGTAAAAGTTTTCTAATGATTCAAATATGTTTATTCTTGTATGATTTGATGATTTTCATGTTAAAAACCCAAAGAACTGATGCAGATTCATATTTCAAACTTTTAGCTTAAGAAATGGGTTAAATGAGCATGTTTGGGTAAGGTATGGACTTTGGTTTTCTCATGTTGCTATGTTTTTTTAGATACTTCCCTAATGGCCTTATTATGATAAAATATTAATAAATTTATTATAGCGGATGATGGATTGGTTAAATGGTGAGTTGGTTATGTTGCATAGTTCTTATTGTAAATTGCTCTTGAGTGGTATGGTCCACCTTCTTGGTTGCGGTGTTTATTTGATGAACTTGATATTACTTAGTATATTTTGTGAGTGTGGCTTTGAAGTCCTAGTAGGTGATATGAAGTGATATTGAATATGTGTCTTGCTTTGTGCTTTGTGAAGTTGAATAGCATGTTTGGCTTATATTATGCCTAAGTAATGTATAGTATTATGTGAAATATGCAGAGTGTGTGTTTTGATGAAAGAAGATTAAAAACATGTATAGAAGTTGATATAATGAAATGGTGCTTATATTAAAGGTGTGCTCACATCCACACACACACACACACTTAGTTAAATGTATGAAGTCAAGTTGAGTAAAGAGGGGAGTCTTGGGGTGAACACTCTTCTTCAGTTGAGATAAAGGGTTTATTAGCATCCCCATTATTCGTAATGAGCTATCTAAGATATGTTGGAGGATTAATTCCCTTCGTTAGATGAGATGTGTTATTCACTAGTTATCCTTGACCTACAGTCTAGAATGTTAAGATTTTCTTGGGGAGTTATGCCTAGCATTGAGAGGAAATGAAAGAGAGGTGGATTACACTTCGTGAGTTGAGATGTTGTATTTCCAATGTACCTCTTGAGATGAGTACTCCTCTTTAGTAGAGAATGAGTTACTAAGTAGGATTCTCCTTGTCCCTTAACTATGTTCCCACATAGGTGTAGCTATTGGAAAAGCCATGTAAAACAAAAGAAGCATGACCTTACTCTAGGACAGTGAGGATTCCTCATTCGATAGGGATTAAAGGTCTTTGTCGATTAAGCTAACTCACACAAATAAATTGATTGAACTTGGTTATCATGTTTACTAGTGATGTTTTGAATTACTATCATGATGTTCTCAATCCAATAGAAACTATTAGGAGCACTAAGTGGGAGTAGTACTACGAGATGCTATTCCCACATTGCACTAAGTGTGACCTATACCTTGTATGGGAGAGGAGAATTTTAATGAAATCCGTGCGAATGAGTGTTATGGTGAGATGTTATGGATGATTATTGTGAAGTTCTTGAGTTAATGGTAATCCAGTAGGATCACTAAGTGGGAGTGGTAGTATGGATGCTACTCTCACATTTCATTTAGTTTGACCTATATTTTCCATGAGTGTGTGGCACATGCTATCCAAGGGAGTGGATTTGAATTCTAAATGAGGTAAGCATAAGATTTTGTGGTCTTAAGGGTCGCTTTGGTATTCCTTGAAGGGGGTGTACGGATGATCCGTTTCTTGGCTCACCTTAGGGAATCTTAGGATAGCCTTGGGTTAGGGAAGCTTCAAAGGAAATCAGGTTCATATGACTTGGATGGTGCCATTCACTGGAAGGCCTTCACTATAATTGTTCAAACGTTCACTGTAATGTTCATTTGAGTTTATTGTTAAGTTTGGTAAGTTCACTATAAAGTGTCTTTTGGTTTAAAATAATGGTAATTCTCTTCTAAGTGTTAAATGATGATTCATATGATGTTTTGCTTTATATCGTTGAAAGTTTTACTAAATTGAATGATATGTTATCTTACTAAAATGTCCCTTTTTGAATGTTTTTGGATATGCCGTGCTTAGTACACTATTTGTACTATCCCCAAACTTTCTTATACTCTATAAGTATAGGTTGAAGACTTTTTGGAAGATTCGAAAGCGAACTTGGGAAATTCAGTCTCTCAAGAATTGGTAAGTCCACATATATTCGAGGACATAGTCTTTTGTTTCCTTAAGATATTATATGTCGTGTCTTAAGTTTGTCTTGCGACGATGTAATTTCTTAAGTATTTATGAAAGATTTCCTCTTTACTAATTTATTCGTGAAAAGTTTTAATTCCGCATTACTTTTTATGTATTATGTAATGAATGCTAATTAAAGGGCTTGTAAAAGACCCCAGAGGGTCAAGTATGTGTTGCCACAAACCTAGGGTTCTCCGTAACTTCTAGGGGGTGCTTTAGGGTCATGACAGAAGCCCAAACAATCAACAATACCAAAACAACATAAATCATAACATTTCAACAAGGCAATTCCAAAAACTCAAATTATCACACATAAGGCTTAAACACTTCATCATGAGGTATTCCCTTC
This sequence comes from Solanum pennellii, assembly GCF_001406875.1. Classification (NCBI taxonomy): domain Eukaryota; kingdom Viridiplantae; phylum Streptophyta; class Magnoliopsida; order Solanales; family Solanaceae; genus Solanum; species Solanum pennellii. The sequence continues at coordinate 23,347,128 of NC_028646.1, forward strand.
TCATAACACATATAATCTTAACATACATTACATGAGTCAATTAGAACCAAGTTCAACTTATCAATATGTCACATAACTTTTCACTAAGACTCACCATATCCAAATGCACAACATAACTCAAACAAACCAAAAGGCAAAATTTCAAGTTTTAAGCACCAATTTCACTGTACTTTTCAGTAATGCGAATTTCAAAATACACATTTGTGCATAACTTAACCAAAAATCATGAAACTTCAATTTGTAGTCATATTTACACTATTAAAAAGAATGACTAACCTTAATTATCAAAAAGGTGAGGGTAACGGGACTTTATGTCGGCCTCGGCCTCCCATGTTGTACCCTCAACTAGGTGATTCTTCCATAACGCCTTTACGAAAACCACCTCTTTATTCCTTAACTACCTGACTTGCCAATAAAAAATTTGCTAATGGAACTTCCTCATAAGAGAGGTTATCCTTGACACCAAGACCCTCAATAGGAAGAATAGACTCGGGATCACCAATACACTTCTTCAACATAGAAACATGGAAAACCGGATGAACCGAAGCCAACTCACTAGGGAGTTCAAATTCATAGGCAATCTTACCAACCCTTTGAAATATTTCATAGGGACCTACATAACGAGGACTCAACTTCCCCTTCTTGCCAAATCTAACCACCCGTTTCATTGGTGAAATTTTTAATACACCTTATAACCTTTTTCAAATTGCTAATCCCTTGTTCTATTATCGGCATAAGACTTTTGCCGACAATAGGCCGTTTGCAACCGGTTCGTTATGATATGAATTTTATCTTAAGTCTTGTAAATCAAATAACGACGAAGAAGCGAAGGCTCACCCACTTAAAACCACCCTATAGGAGAGCTACACCTCTTACCATACAAAGATTCATAGGGAGCCACGAAAATGGATGAATGAGAGCTATTATTTTAAGTAAACTCCACCAAAGGCAAATATTTATCCCAATTCCCTTAAAAATTGAAAATACAAGTCCTAAGCATATCCTCAAGGGTTTGAATAGTGTATTCCGCTTGACCATTCGTTTGGGGGATGAAAAGCGGTACTCAACTTCACCTTAGTACCCAACCTTTTTTTGGAAAAACCTCAAAAATGTAGATGTGAATTATGCACCCCGATCCGATATGATGGATAACGGAATACCATGGTGACACACAATCTCATCTATGAAGATGCTAGCATAATTTTCCGCCGAATAAGTAGACTTGACATGAATAAAGTGGGCGGACTTAGTTAACCTATCCACAACAACCCAAATAGAATCATATGGCCTTTGTGTCCGAGGTAAACCCACTACAAAGTCCATATTGATGTATTCCCACTTCCAAGTAGGAATTTGGATCTGTTGTAGTAATACACCCGGCTTTTGATGTTCGGCTTTTACTTGTTGGCAATTTGGAAACTTAGCGGCAAACTCCTCTATGTCCTTCTTTAAAACTTCCCACAAATATATCTCCCTTAGGTCATGGTACATTTTCGTCGAACCCGGACGGATGGAGTAGCGGGACCCATGGGATTCCCCAAGGATCTGGTCCCTCAACCCATCTACATCGAGAACACACAATCTCCCTTGGTACCTTAACACACCATCCCCCTAAGGAGAATGACTCATATAACTTGCTGAGAACCAACTCTTTCAACTCCATTAATGGTTTATCAAGGTGTTTTTTGGACTTCACCTCAACCACTAGATTTGACTCGGAGTTATGATGGACTATAGAACCCCCATCCGGAAAACCTTCCAACCTCACCCCTATCCTCACCAACTTATGAACTTCCTTCACTAGGTACTTCTTGGCTTCATCAATTTGGGATACACCACCCATAGTCATACGACTTAGGGCATCCGCAACAATATTAGCCTTGCCGGGGTGATAGAGGACACTCATATCATAATCTTTCAACAACTCTAACAACCTCCTTTACCACAGTTTCAACTCTTTTTCATGTAAACTTATATTAGAGATTCTTTTGGTTGGTAAAGACATCAACATGGACCCCATACAAGTAATGCCTCGATATTTTCAAAACAAACAGTACAACCGCTAACTCAAGGTCATGAGTGGGGTAGTTTCTCTCATGTACCTTAAGTTGCCTAGAAGCATATGATATCACCTTCCCATGTTGCATAATCACACACCCTAAACCCACACAAGATGCATCCCAATACACAACAAACCCCATCGTACCCTTCGATAAGGTGAACACCAGAGCGGAAGTAATCCTATCATTCAACAATTGAAAGTTTTTCTCACATTCCTTTGACCACTCGAATTTCTTACACTTTTGGGTCAAAGTAGTCATGGGAGATGTCATGTACACAAAACCATCCACGAACCTTCGATAATAACCCGCACCGATGAAACTCCCAATTCTTCACTGCCTCCATTTTCCTTGGGTCTACCTCAACTCCCTCACTAGAGATGATGTGCCCAAGAAATTCCACCGACCTCAACAAAAACTCCCACTTGCTATATTTGGCAAAAAATTGATGTTCCTTAAGGGTTTTCAAGACTACTCTCAAATGACCAATATGATCGATCTCATTCTTCGAATATACTAAGATATCGTCAATGAAGACAATGACAAATGAATCTAGGTAATTTTGAAACACCCTATTCATTAGGTCTATAAACGCTGCCGGAGCATTAATGATACCGAAAGACATTACCAAGAACTCATAGTGCCCATAACTAGTCCGAAAGTCCATCTTTGGTACATCCTGACCTCTCACCTTAAGTTGGTGATACCCCTTTCTCAAGTAAATTTTTGAGAAGTAGCTCGCCCCTTGGAGTTGATCAAACAAGTCGTCAGTCCGAGAGAGAGGTTACTTATTCGTAATGGTTACCTTGTTGAGTTGATGGTAATCAACACACATTCTCAAGGACCCATCCTTCTTTTTAACAAAGAAAATCGGAGCACCCCACGGAGAAATACTAGGCCTTATAAAACCCTTATGTAGTAAATCCTTGAGTTGAGCCTTCAACTCCTTGAATTTGGCTGGAGCCATCTGATATGGAGGAATTGAAATGGGATTTGTATCCGGTAGAAAATTGCCAAATTCAATTTCCCATTCGGGAGGAATGCCGGGAAGGTCTTGAGGAAAGACCTTTGGAAACTCACTCACTGTGGGTACCGAATCAATGGGAGGATATTTTGAGTCTAAATCTTGGACTCTTAGTATGTGATATAGAGAACACTTTGAGATCATTTTGCATTCTTTTATATAAGAGATGATACTACATCTAAGAATAGAATTTTCCATCTTTCACTCACCAACGGGTTCATTTGGAAAATTAAACCTCACTATTCTTTTCTACAATCAATAGAGGCAAAAAATGCATGCAACCAATCCATACCCAATATAATGTCAAAGTCAAGCATATCAAGCTCTACTAGGTCAATATAAGAAACTCTATTGGGCAACATTATAGGAAAATTTTGGTACAGTCTTTTTGCATCAGCCGACTAACTGCAGTAGACACTATAAAAGGTTATGCAAAATGTCGGGCAAAATTTAAAAAATTTTTATTACAAGAGGTGTAACAAATGATAAGGTAGAACCGGGATCAAGTAAGGCATATGCATCAATACAGAAGACTTACAACATACCGGTCACCGTTGGAAGAAGTCTCTGGCTCACCCCTAGAGCGGAGAGCATAGAAGCGTTTCTTCTTTGTAGCATCACTAGAACCACTTGCTTAAGATTGTTCACCACCCTTGTCTTGACCCCTAACAATTGGGAAATTTTTAACTTTGTTCCCACTTTTACCACAACCAAAGCAATTGTCCGTCCGTTTAAGCCATCACCATAGTGATTCTTGCCACACTTTCCACAAGTCGGCTTCTCGGTTTGTGAATTAGTACATCTTTCCTTATTGAACTTAGGGTTAGACACCCTATCACCACTAGCCTTTGGGAATTTGGACGGAACTTGACTTGAAAACCGCTTCTTAAACCTAGGCTTGTCTTGTATCTCAAGCCTATTCTTTGAAAACCTTCCATAAAAAGATCTTTCCCTCTTAGCATCTATACTTTTCCTCCTAGACCTTGTCCGTCCCACATGTTTGGCATGCACCATAAGACGAGATATGCTCATATTATCATGCAACATAGCCGAATGACACTTCTCTTGAACACTCATACCTCATTGGAAGAGATTGATCAAGGAAGGAGCATATTTGGACAATAGAATGAACTTCAAATAATAGTCATGCACACTCATACCTCCTTGGAAGAGGTTGATGAACTCCAACACCTTGGCCTGTCTCAGCTCTCTAGGGAAGAACCGATCAAGAAATGCCTTATTGAAGATCTCCCAAGTCACCGGCCCACCCCAAAGAGGCTAATTATCCCGCCATTGTCCATACAATGTTTGAGAAACATCCTTGAGTTTGTACGTGGCCAACTCAACCTTCTCACTTATAGACAAACCCATAGCAAAAAGTATCTTATAGACTTCATCGATGAGTTCTTGGGAGTCTTCCTCAACCTTTGACCCATAGAAGGTAAGAGGGTTCATTCGAGTGATATCCCTTAGATGGGAAGCCATAGTGGTGACTTGTTGATGAGGACGGAGCACAACCTCCCGGTTTTCTTGGGCCGTCATAGCTTGGGCTTGAGTCGTGGCTGCTTGTGCTTGAGTGGTGATTGTTTGGGCCATTTGATGAAAGTGGTCCTTATATTCTCATCCATTAAAGGAGGAGGATTGACCGTTGCTTGCTCTATGTTAGTATCTTCTTTAAGTGGAGGAACTTGATCACCATGGGGAGGGCTCCCGTATTGGCAATCTGATTCTCAAGCTTCTGAGCCGTATTTCTTCGAGAGCTTATTCTTCCTATAAGCACAACAACAGGATTAAATGCAAAAGCACACCTTAAGTATACTCTAATGGCACTATATAAGATTTCCAAGAAGGAGAGCGATTTCCTAGACATCACATAGATTCCTATTCATAAGTTTGGCGCGCTTCACAATTATGAATACAAACCTACATAGGCATGGTAAAGAGCGATATAACTCAACAATGTTTAACCTCATGCTCTTACTCCATGTTTTTTACATCCGGGTTTATCTCCTAAACGTAACAGGCATCGTCGCCCTCTTTAAGTACTAAAGCTAGCCTCTTAGTCTCATGTCATTACATTCATAGGTTGAAAAAGCGGAAAAATTTAAAACTTTTCATTACATCTACTTGGAGGTATACATATACCTCTACATACACATTATATAGTTGTATCGAGTATACATAGACCCCTGGTATAGGAATGTTACATACACTTCTACTTTTATTGCACACACACACACACACACACACACACACACATATATATATAAAATATAAGATAGTAAGAATGATTGTCTCATCTTATATCATCTAAACGTCATAAAAATTTGGTCATAGCCCTACATCAAATGTAAAGAAGCCACATATAGGCTTATACAAGTCGTACACAAATGAATGTGGGATTAACATAAAAGTCTTATAAGACAATGCATATTCCTAAGCAAGATATAGGCATCACCCTCGGAAAGTGAGGACCTACCCATTTGGATGATAGAGAATATCCAAGATTTCATCGAGTCGTCTCAAATGAACCTTCAACGACCGGAACCTAAAATGTTTGGGAAAAAGGAAGAAAATGGGGTAAGTACTGCACATAAACTAAGTATGAGACCATATGCACATATAAGAGAGAAGGCCTTACCATAAACCCTCAATTCAATCCAATTTGTATTTTCAACATCATTACTCAATTTGAAACATGATATAAAGACTATAATAAAATCTATACCACAATTCAATACTAGATCATAACTTAAAATAAGATGCCTAGGTCAATTCACCTTCTAACCTATATCATTTTCTCAAGACTAGCATGAAAGACTACAATTCACTACAATTTGTTAATGATTATTGTAAGAACATCAGCTAATAGTGAGCTAAACCATAAGCAAGACAATTGAATCTATTACAACCAAATTTACATCAAGATCAAACTTAGGGTTAAGGGTTAAGGGTTAAGGATCGTGCTCTTCAATTTAGGTAAAACTATCACAAATTAAAATAATCAAATAAAAGTTAACGTATCCATTATATCCTAAATAAACCATAAAAAACTCAGTTCACAATATCAATTTCATAATTGGATGAAACCCACATGAAAACTCAACTTTTTGAATCCATTTTCAAGGAAGCCTTTGAGGGAATAGTCTCAAAGGTGAACTAGATCCCATACCTTAACGTTTGATGAAAATTTTATGGTGAATTTGTCCCTTTACATCCCCCAAGATCTCTTCCCTTTGTAGTCTTCACTGGTTGTTTCCAATATAGACAGAAAGAAGTGAGATAGAAGAGAGTTTCTTTGTGTGAGATGTAGTTAGATTAATTGGGGTTGGAGTCATTATATGGGAGTTAAATTAGTTATTTAGTCTTACCTTTATCCCCAAGTAAGCACTAAACCCCTTAATTAATTGTTTTGAACTAAGTTAAAACGTGCAGCAAAAACATGCCACTCACAAACGGAACCCCGTCGACGCCTCGTGGCTCAGTCGATGTACCAGCCTCCCTTCCGTGATGCACGTCCGTCTATGACTTCAGAGTGTGTGAATCTGAGGGCCTCCTTCATTTTGTCTATGTGTGGATGATAGTTGGCATCGACACCCCGTCGATCCACATACGAGCCGTTGATGGTTCTTGTGGTTGGACACTACCTAGGCAGTGTTGCCTCCTATGTGCTAGGGTCCTCCTCAAGGACCCTTGGTTGGTCCTTGGGGAGTCGTACCCGGAATTTTTGAACATTAATAATCTTTAGCACCTGTTATACATCCTTCCACCTAATTTCATGGATTTCTAACTCCTTAAAGCTAGTCAATTAGTTAAGGCACACCAGTACCCCTTATAACTAGATTCCGAACGTCATGGACGTTCTTGGGCGTTTTTGCTTTGAAACTTTCTAAATGACATATATTCATTAAATTAGGTATTAAAATAGTTCTTAGACCCCATTCCTCCTATGTTAGGATTTAATACTCGTCTTGGATATTCGATGTGTTACAGTAAGTACTTATATAGAGTAGTTAAGGGGTGTCTAGTTAAGGTATGAAAGGGGCAAAGGAATAATAACTTCATATTTTACTTGGATAATCTTAATAATGATTCTAATTAAGGAAATTGATTGGTTATGTAGACATGATCCAACTTAGGTAAGTTTTAAGGTGTACTTAGGCAATCTTGAAGAGGTCTTAAGGAGTACTTAGGGAATCTTGAAGAGGTCAATCATGGACACTCTCTTCTTGATTTACTTGTGTACGTCTTTTGATAAACTTTGAAAGGAGAATGTCATATTCTATGAGTTCTATGGTATGAAGTGAGACTGACTATATCTTAGGTAATCTATAGGATCCCTTGCGTGTGTGTGAAACGGATTGTATGGGCGGTCGCTCCACACTCACTCAAGTTAACCTTGGAATCACCTTTGGTAGGAGAATCTCATGTTGATGTGGTTGATGTATTGTAAGTGAATGTATGTCATTCTAAGTAGTCTTCATGATCATTTAGGCATGCTTTGAGAGGTGTATGGGCGGTCTCTCTTTGTGTTTCTTATGAATCTTAGTATAGCTTTTAGTGAGGGAATTATATGTTAAATAATGTTTAATATTACATTGAGGGACTTCACTTGTGCAGGAGTTCACTGTACAGTGAAATAGGTCACTGGAAAGTGGGCTTAAAACGTGGTAATTGCTTAAATAATTTGTTATGTGATTTTAAGTTGTTAAATGTTGTTCTAATGCTAAAAGTATGATGTTTTAATCAAAATTCATGAAAATCATGTTATTTACTAAATGTCCCTTTTTCATAGTTTTTGCATGGCCTCCATACTTAGTACATCTAATGTGCTAACCCTTTTTTTCCCTTTTTGACTAAAGTGTAGGGAATTGGAAGTCTTTATGTGCCATGAAGGATGAATAGGTTTCTAAGGGTTGAAGATGAAGTATTGGTGAGTCCTCATCGATTTGAGGACAATATCAACATGTTCCTTTATGTCTGAATTCTTTACTTTATGTATTGTATGGGCTTAGTCTCAAATGTTGTCAACTCCAAAGTTTAGATTGTTCAATGGGATGTTGTAAAGGATTAATGTTTTAATGGAAGTCTTCCGTTTGCGTATTGATTATAAAAGGAGTTCTTTGTGTGTGAAAATAGTTTTAAATTCTTACTCATTTTAGAATATTTTATTTATTCAATGAATGATATGAGTGACTTACATGAGACTTCTTGAAGTCTTATTTGTCGTGTGACGACACAAGGACACTCTAAATTCTAGGGTGTACATGAGTGTCGTGACATGGGGTATGTTGTTGATGTATATATGTGTGAATCAAGAAGATGATCAACATATTCTTGTTAATTTGTTGTGTATATTATTTGATGATTTCCTCATGAAAATACTTGAATAGACTATGATTTTAAGATACATTAGACTTGAGAGACAGAGAGAGGAAAAGATTGCATCTCATATTCGTTTTCACCAGGAAAATTGACGATTCAATATAAATATATTAGATGTCTCAAGTTGATACAGACAGCAATATCAGACAAAGATTATTTGAAGAAACAATTTAACGAGAAAATAGAGAACATACTATACTATTCTCTTGAATGCCTTGGTTACCCAAAGCAGAACTGGTAAAATGATAAATTTACACCATATCTACTAATATACCTCATTCGATGTTCACCAAATAAACTAAAACCACACAGACTATGATAAAAAGTATAAAGGAGGATACCAATGTATCCTGTAAATATACAACAAATTCAAGTTGGTTATAACTCAAATTCTATGGAACAATAACAGGTTGAGTTGGTACGTCTCTCTCACTTCTACACCTGTACAAGCAAAAGTCCTAAATGTCAAGACACAATTATATGTTTTGAAAACAAAGTAACTATGTTGAAAAAAATAAGTATTTGTTTTGAAAATGGATTGTTAGGGATCAAGATTGAAAGAAAAATAGATATTCCTCATCATGTTTTCTCAGTTCCATATTTGTCTTTCAACCAACATATCTCGGGTGATGCAGTTAAGCCAACACCGCTTCCCTCCCTCTGTTTTTCGGAGGGTTAATCTTTTTGAACATTAAATACTTTACATGTGATTGAAAAACCTTTTATTTTTTATTAAAAAATTTTTCTTGAGAAGACCATCTTAAAGATTAGAATACAAGGCACTATGAAATGTCGAAATGCAATTTTAAAAATAATTGCTAGTACATCCTTAAAGAACATAAACTACTTAGCACACAATTTTTTTAGTGATCCGGAGCTCGACATCAAAAATGCTAAAATTCTTCGTTGAAGTTTTTCAAGACCTTGGATTTTTAGCCGGTTGTCCATCACGCAATGTTCGACCCACTTTCATGGCAAACCAGCCCCGAAGCGCGCATGCGCCCCTTTTTCGATGATATTTGTGTGCTATAGCAACCATTTTTTTGGTGATCCAGATTTCGACATCAAGAATGCCGAAATTTTTTGTCTACGTCCGTCAGGACCTTGGATTTGCATCTGGTTGTCCATCACAGCCAGTTCGACCCATTTTTAAGGCCAAATGACCACCAAAGTGAGCATACCCTCATTTCGACGATTTTCGGGTGCCATAGCACACCAGTTTTTTGGTGATCCAGATTCTGATGTAAAAAATGCCGAACATTTTTGTGTATGTCTGTAAAGACCTTGTCTATGAAGTAGGTATGAAGTCAGAGGCATTGCGACTAATTTGAAAGGTCAAACGAGTCCTGAAGCGTGCATACCCTCTATTTCGATGATTTTCGTGTGCTATAGCACACAGTTTTTTGGTGATCCGGATTCCGATGTCAAAAATGCAACAATGTTTTGTAGTCATTCATCAAGACGTTGGCCACGCAACTTGTTAGCTCTCACTGAACGTCAAACCCATTTTCAAGGTCAAAGGAGCCCTGAAGCGTCATCCCCCTATTTCGATTATTTTCGTGTGCTATAGCGCACCATTTTTTTGGTGATCAAGATTCCGATGTAAAAATTCTGAATTTTTTTCTGTACGTTCATAAAGACATCGGTTTTGTAACCACTTGGCTTTTACGGCCAGTCCGACACATATTCAATGTCAAACGAGTCCCGAAGCACGCATACACCCATTTTCAAGGTCAGACGTCAAAAATTCTGAAATATTTTCTGGACGTCCATAAAGACCTATGCGACTGGTTGGCCCTCACGGCATGTTCAATCCATTTTCAAGGTGAAACGAGCCCCAAAGCTTGCATGCCCCCCTTTTTGACAATATTCGTGTGCTATAGCACACCATTTTTTTTATTATCCGGTTTCGACGTCAAAAATACTTAAAATTTTTGTGGACGTCCATCAAGACCATTGATATATAGTCGTTTGGTGCTCACGCCCATTCCAACCCAATTTCAAGGTCAAACGAGCCCCAAAGCGCGCATATCCCCCATTTCAACGATTTTCATGTTCTGTAGCGCATCATTTTTTTGGTGATCCAAATTTTGACGTTAAAAATGCTGATTTGTTATGTTGAAGTGCGTCAGGACCTTGGATTTGCATCTGGTTAGACCTCATAGCTAGTCCAATCGATTTTCAAGGTCAAGATGAGCGCCAATCACGCATGCGCCCTATTTTGACGATTTTTGAGTGCATAGCACATCATTTTTTTATGAACCGGATTCCGATGCCAAAAATGCCAAATTTTTTTATAGACGTCGATAAAGACCTTAGCTATGCAGCTGGTTGGTGCTCACGGCTAGTACGACCCATTTTAGAGGTCAAACGAGTCTCAAAGAACGTATACACCCCTTTTCGACGTCTTTCGTGTGCATAGCACACAATTTTATTCGTGATCCGGATTCCGATGTCAAAAATGTCGAAAATTTTTGTGGACATCCATAATGACTTTGTCTATGCAGCTGGTTGGCCCTCACGGCCAGAATGACCCATTTTAAAGGTCAAACGAGCCCCAAAGCGTGCATGCCCCATTTTCAACGACATTCGTGTGTATAGCACACCATTTTTTTCGTGATTCGGATTTTGTCATCAAAAATGCCAAAAAATTTTCTGGACGTACGTCAAGACTTTGGATTTGCAGTCGGTTGCCCCTCACGTCTAGTCCGATCGATTTTTAAGGTAAAACAAGCCCAAAAGTGTGCATGCCCCACTTTTCGATGATATTCGTTTGCAATAGCACACTATGTTTTTGATGATCCGTATTTCGACATAAAAAATGCTGAAATTCTTTGTTGACGTTCGTCAAGACCATGGCTTTGCAGCAGGTTGTCCCTCAAGGCTAGACAAACCCATTTTGAAGGTTAAACGAACCCCAAGACGCAAGCCCCCCATTTCGACGATTTTCGTGTGCATAGAACACCATTTTCTTGTGAGACGGATAATGACGTCAAAAATATCAAAAATTTTGTTAACGTCCATCAAGACATAGGCTATGAGACGGTTTGCCCTCCCAGCCAGTCCGACCCATTTTCAATGTCAAACAAGCCTCGAAGCGCATGCCCCCCTTTTCGACGATATTCGTGTGCTACAACACACCTTTTTTTTGGTGCAATTTCGACGTCAAAAATGCCTAAATTTTTTGTGGACGTCCATCAAGACCTTGGCAATGCTTTCCGTTGTCCCTCATGGATAGTTAGGTCCACTTTTAAGTTCAAACGAGCACCGAATCGCGCATACCCTTCATTTCGATGATTTTCATATGCTATGGAACAATTTTTTTTGGTTATCTGGATTTCGACCTTTTAAATGCGAAATTTTTTTGGACATTTGTCAAGACCATGGTTATGCATACGGTTGTCCCTCACGGCCAGTCTGACCCATTTTCAAGGTCTAAAAAGCCTCGAAGCGCGTATACCCTTACTACTTTGATTATTTTCGTGTGCTATAGCAAACAATTTTTGGAAATTTAGATTCCGACGTTAAAAATTCTGAAATTTTTTGTGTACGTCCTTCAAGACCTTTGATATGCAGCTTGTTTGCCCTCACGGCTAGTCCAACCTATTTTAAAGGTCAAACGAGCTCTGAAATGCTTATACCCCCAATTTTGACGTATTGCGTGTGCTATAGCATATCTATTTTTTGGTGATCCAGATATTTACCTCCTAAAAGCCGAAATTTTTGTGGACATCCATCATGATCTTGGATATGCATATTGTTGGCCGTCACGGTAAGTCCGACCTATTTTCAAAGACAAATAAGACCTAAAGTTTGCATTCCCCCTTTTTCAACGATTTTCGTTTGAAATAGCACACCATTTTTTGGTGTCCGGGTTTCGACGTCAAAAATGCCAAAAAATTTTATAAAAGTCGGTCAAGACCTTTGCTTTGCAGCATGTTAGCCCTCACGTCCATTCCGACCCATTTTTATGATCAAACGAGCCCCGAAGCGAGCATGCCCCCCATTTTGATGATTTTCGTGTGCTGTAACACATTATTTTTTTGGTGATACGGATCCCAACGTCGAAAATGCCGAAATATTTTGTGGACATTCGTCAAGACCTTGGATATGCATCCTGTTGTCCCTCACGGCCAGCCGAAAAATTTTAAAGGTCAAACAAGACCTGAATCATTCATAACCCCCATTTCGACGATTTTTGTTTGGTATAAAACACCATTTTTTTCGTGATCCGGATTGCGAGGTCAAAAACACCAAACTCTTTGTGACGTCCGTCAAGACCTTTTCCTTGCAGCCGGGTGTCTCTCACGGCCAGTCCAACCCATTTTCAAGGTAAAATGAGCCATGAAATTCCTTAAACCCCATTTTGACAATTCTCGTATGCTATAGCACACCATTTTTTTGGTGATCCAGATTCCGACGTACAAAATGCAAACTTTTTTGTGGACGTCCGTCAAGGTCTCGTCTATGCAGCTGGGGCCCTCACAGCCAGTCCGACCTATTCTCAAGTTCAAACGAGCTCTAAAGCGTGCATACCCCCCATTGATGATTTTTGTGTGCTATAGCAAACAATTTTTTGGCGATCAGATTCTGACATAAAAAATTCCAAACTTTTTTGTGGATGTTCGTCAAGACCTTTACTATGCAGCCGGTTGTCCATCATGTCCAGTCCAACTCATATTTATGTTATAACTAGCCCCTAAGCATGCATACCCCCATTTCGATGATTTTTGTGTGCTATAGCACACTAGTTTTTTGGTGATTCGAATTCTGACCTCATAAATGCCGAAATGTTTTGTGGACATCAGTAAACACCTTGAGTGTGCAGACGGTTAGCCCTCACGGTGAGTTTTACCCGTTATTAAGGTCAAACGAGCTTCGAAAATGGCATATCCCCATTTCAATGATTTTCGTGTGATTGCACACTTTTTTTTGGTGATCCGGAATCCTATGTCAAAAATGCCAAAAAAATTTCTAGACGTCCGTCAAGAGTTTGTCTATGCATCCTGTTGGATCTCAGGACCAGTCCGACCCATTTTCAAAGACAAACACGCCTCGAAGTGCGTATACCGCTCAATTTCGACTATTTTCGTGTGCTGTAACACACAATTTATTTGATGATCCGGATTCCGACATCATAAATGCCAAAATTTTTCGTGGAAGTCTTTCAAGACCTTAGGTATGAATTCGGTTGACCCTTTCGGCCAGTTCGACCCATTTTATGGGTCAAACGAGCCCCGAAGAGGGCATAACCTCATTTCAACGATTTTAGTGTGCTATAGCACACCATTTTTTTGGTGATCCAGTTTTCGACGTCCAAAATGCGAAATATTTTGTGGACATCGTAAATAACTTACTATGAAGATAGTTCTCTCTCACGGCCAGTCTAACCCATTTTCAAGGTGAAACGAGTCTAAAGGCGTCATACCCCTAATTTCGACTATATTTGTGTGCTATAGCACACAGTCTATTTGGTGATATGGATTTCGACGTCAAAAATGCCGAAAGTTTTTATGGACGTCCGTCAAGACCTTGGATATGCAGCCGGTTGGCCCTCATGGCTAGTCCAACCCATATGGAAGGTCAAACAAGACCAAAAGCGCACATAACCCAATTTCGACGATTTTTATGTGTTATAGCACACCATTTTTTTGGTGATCCGGATTCCGACGTCAAAAATGCCAAAATATTTTTTAGACGTCCGTCAAGACCTTGGCTATGCAGACGGTTGGCCCTTACAGCCAGTCCAACACGTTGTCAAGAACAAACGAGCCCCGAAGCGCGCATACCCCCAATGTGACGATTTTGGTGTGATAACACACCATTTTTTTTGGTTATCTAGATTCCAAAGTCAATGTCCCATCCTGAAACCACACCCTAGAAGATAGAGGCATTCTCGGATTCTAACCGATGTACTTGACCTCTCGGAGGTCTCATCGCATAAACATAGTGTAAAGTATTGTAGAATTCAAACATTTCACAAAACATAACATAGTCTTTAAAAATATCTTTCATATAAAGCAATAGGAAATACTATGTCTCAATCTCATAATAATAAGACACAAGAATACTTGGGATACGGCCCATACAAAGTACGAATATAGAAATACTTAGTCTATCACAATACTTCAAATGGAAAATATAAAAGATATGTATGCCCTCGAGTCAAATGAGGACATACTTCAACTTCTCTTGAACGATGCTACGATATTAGTCTTCACTTCCAAAAAATATCCTTACCTATATAGATAGATAAAAGCATGGAGTTTGTACAACCACATGTACTAAGTATGCTATTACTCATAAAAATCATGAAAACGGACATTTGTTTGAAATATGGATCTTTTCATTTACAAATCCTATTATAATATAAGAACAACATTTAGGAGCTTAGAAACACATAAGATAACATTTAAACCAAAAACATATTTTAGAACCCACTTTACAGTGAGTCCAATTCACTGTAAAGTGCAATATCTTACTGTTAGAGTGAATTCACTTCCTTTTATATTAAACACTTTCTAGAATGTCGTTATCCCACTCAAAGCTATCGTAAGATTCACTTAATTCACACAAAGAGAGACTGCCCATTCACCCTCTCTAAATAACCCTTAAGATTACTTATAATGAGTCATACACACACTTACAAAGCATCATAAACATCAAGGTAAGATTCGTCTACTAACGGTGACTCTAAGTCTTACTTGAGTGAGTTGTAAGCGCCCATGCAATCCCTTACAAACACACTTAAGAGATCCTATAGACTCTCGAGAATAGAATCATTCTCACTTAACACACCAACACTTAGATAATATGACATTCTCCTTCCAAAGGTTATCAAAAGACCTACTTAAGTAAATCAAGAAGATAACGTCCATAATTGACCTGTTCAAGATTACCTAAATAGTCCTTAATACTACCTATGTCTTAGATCATGTCCACCACACCAAACATCTTCCCTTACTAGAGTCATCCTAAAGACTTCCAAAGATAAGACATGAAGAGGTCATCTCATATGCCCTCTTCACACTTTAGCTAAGGAATCCTTAAGTAACTTTAGATTAGGTACTTATTCATTTATATGCTTCTTAACATAAGTCATTGGTTCAATAGTTCATTATAAGACACATACATCACATAAAGGACATTGAAGTAATGGTCTTGGACAAGACATAGGAACTCCAAGTAACACCTTCAAAGTCTATTATGCAATTTCTAGATAGCATCCCAAACCACTACCTAAACCTCATAAACTTCTCTAATGCTAATAGGTATTCCATATGATGAGAACAGGAAATAACCGACATAGACCATTTTAGGTAGACATGGAATCTGGAGTTCTATCCTACTCCAATAAGGTTGTTCTACTTGCCAAGGATAGAACTTAGACACATCCCATGTAGGCACATGGTTAAGGAATATGAAGGGAATACTTAGTAATCTAGTCTCACTCTTTAACTAGAACTACTTTCCCTTACCATACTCACTCAGTGCTAGCCTTCTTTCTCATAGAGTAATGGACACATTAGGCTAATATAAAAGGATTCCATAACAAGTTCAAAACCCTATTACATTTAACCTACCAAAGAAGGTCCACTAGGGCTACCTCACAATGGGGACAAGAAGCTCATGATGAATTTCCTAAGGGTTAATATGATGTCGTTCCAGCCAATTAACCTTAAGTCTATCATTTCTTTACTTTTAAGGATACCATTACAACTTAAAACTTCAACAATCTTAACTTTACCACTAAGTCAAGAATTGCACATAAAAGACTCTATTAAGTTCAGTTAAAGTCACATGTCATTCATGCGTTCAAGACTAAGAGTTCTAACACCCTAAATAAAGACATTTCAAATTCATAATCATATATACATCAAGCAAGGGACACAA
The DNA here is from genome assembly GCF_001406875.1 of Solanum pennellii. NCBI lineage: Eukaryota > Viridiplantae > Streptophyta > Magnoliopsida > Solanales > Solanaceae > Solanum > Solanum pennellii. The sequence continues at coordinate 23,363,490 of NC_028646.1, forward strand.
GTCAACCAAGACAAGACACCACATACTCATAATGTCAAAGTCATAGTCTGACATGATCACCTAAGACAACATGAATAGAAGAATACACATTGACTTCACATGTCAATAGATATTGTCATGCTTCACATAATCAAACTACAAAAATAGTCATATTACTTCAAGTTGTTGCCGACAAGGCCAAGATCATCATAGTACATAAAGTAGCGCTAACAAGGCCACATCAATTTCAAGTAAAACACATAACACCGACACCCTAAGTGGACCATACTAATCACAATAGAATCGAAGTATAAATAACATCAATTTAAAGGAATTAGGGCCGCATACCCCCACATTATCCTCGACGTAGATATCCAAAGTCAACTTACTCAATTCGATAACACAAGACCCTTACCCAAGGCCATAACCAATTTTCAACATAAAACTACAATAATCAATTAAATAGGTCAAATGAATGTAAATTCATCAATATAATACAACCTATATATCAATTTACTAGAGTTATTACATCAATGTATAGCCCATAGAAGACTACATAAGAATTCATCAACATTAGATCAATATCAAATAACCCACAACTTAGTCAAAAACCAGGGTTCATCCAAATTCACGGGTTCATAGGTAATTAGGTTAAAACTATCAATAAAACATCAATGTAATCCATAATAGATGTTTAAAAACAATTGATGCAAGAACCCACGGTAGAATGATGAAATTGGACAATTCTACTTTAAAAACTTTAGAAACATCTTGAGAGTTGGGCTCCTTGATGAACAAAATTCATGGAACAAAAGCCATAGCTCAATGATGATAATTCTTAACATTGATGAGGAATTTCCACTCAAAACGTTAAACAAAGCTCTTCCTTGATTTTTTTTCTTCAATGGAGTCTTTTGGAATTCTTAAAGGATTTTGAGGTTTTTATTTTGAAGAATGAAATATTGTAAGTGTTAAACACTTATCTACTTGTTCAAAATACCCAAAAGACCGTTAATAAACCACCAATACATCCATTTAGAAGTGAGGTGAAGTTACAACATCAACCCTTAACTTAAAAGTGAGCTGAGTGCACGCATAGGCCTCCATTGACGATTGCCCATCAACGGGGCGTAAGTCCACTTACGGGTCGTGCTGTCCACAGTTGATGGGTTCAAAGACTTGGAACTGGGAGATTATATTCCCATATAAAGTAACAAACCATGCCCACCACCTAAAGGGCGTCGACCAGGCCACTGGCCGTCGATTACCCTCCGTAGGCGGACTGCCTTTCGGCACATTTGGCCATCAACATGGGTCCTTTCTCAAGGACCCTTGGTTGGTCCTTGGGGATGATTTCCTGGACGTTTCCAACCCAAACATGATCGTAAATAATTTTAACACCTCGCAAATGAATTTCATCAAAAAATGAACACATAAAACTCAACGAAACATTCCTAGACACACAAGGTCATTTCAAGGCACATCTTTTGAACGTAATAGACGTTCTTGGACGTTTTACCTCCCGTTTTACCTCCGAAAACCACGAAACTTGACACACTGCCTATACATGATATAATAACTCATTTAAGGACCTTAAAAACTCATGAGTCACACAATATCACATAAAAACTAATATGAGGCACATATGTGGCTCAATCATCGAACGTCTTGTTAGTCTCTTAACATTTGACTTCCAATGCACCTAATACTTTTGACACTGTGTCAGTACCATATATTCGACCTATTTAATAAAATAGACAATCAATACCAACATTTTAGGCTCTAGTTCACCTAAGTCATTTTTGGGGTCTTATAGTCAAAAATGCCAAAAATTTTTGTGGACGTTCGTCAAGATCTTGTCTATGCAGCCGATTAGCTCTTACGGCCAGTCTGACCCATTTTAAAGGTCAAACGAGCCTTGAAGCGTGCATAACCATATTTTGACGATTTTCGTGTGTTATATAGCACACAAAATTTTTGGTGATCAAGATTTTGACATCGATATGCCAAACTTTTTTGGGAACGTCCGACATGACCTTGTCGATACAGCCGGTTAGCCTTCGCGGCCATTCCAACCCATTTTCAAGGTCAAACAAGACCTAAAGCGTGGAAGCCCTCCATATTGACGATTTTCGTGTGCATATCAGACCATTTTTTTATGATTCGTATTTCGATGTTAAAAATGTCAAAATCTTTGTGGAAGTACGTCAAGACTTTGGCTATGCAGTCAATTGTCCCTCACGGACAGTCCGACCCATTTTCATGGTCAAACGAGCCCCAAAACGTGCATGACCCCTCTTCGACGATTTTCGTGGGCATGACACACCATTTTTTTCGTGATCAGGATTCCGACGTCAGAAATTTCAAAATTTTTTGTGGACGTCCGTCAAGCCATTAACTATGCATCTGGTTGGTCTTCATGGCCAGTCCGACCCATATTTAAGTTACAACGAGCCCTGAAGCGTGCATACCCCCCCTTTCGACGATTTTTGTGTTCTATAGCACAAAATTATTTGGTTATCTGGATTCCAACGTCATTAATGTTTAAATATTTTGTGGACGTCCGTCAAGGATTTAACTATACAGTTGGTTGGACCTCATTGATAGTTCAGCCCATTTTTAAGATCAAACGAGCCCTGAAGAAAGCAAACCCACATTTTTGACGATATTCGTGTGGTATAGCAAACAATTTTTTTGGTGATCCAGATTTCGACATCAAAAATGCTAAATGTTTTTGTGGACGTCTGACACGAGCTTTATGGTTGTCCCTCACAACCAATATAACCTATTTTCAAGGTCAAATGAGCCTCGAGGCGTGCATACCCCCCATTTCGACGATTTTCGTGTGCTAGAGCATACTATTTTTTGGTGATCTGAATTCTGACATCATTAATGCTGAAATATATTGTGGAAGTCCATCAAGACCTTGGCTATGCAGCTTGTTGTCCCTCATGTATAGTCCGACCCATTATTAAGGTCAAACAAGCCCTAAAGTGTGCATACCCCCTTTCGACGATTTTCGTGTGCTATAGCAAACAATTTTTTCTGGTGATCTGGATTTTGACGTCAAAAGGTGCTGACATTTTTTATGGACGTCCGATATCAGCTTTCTGGTTGTCCCTCAAAACCATTCCAACTCATTTTCATGGTCAAACAAGCCCTAAAACGCGCATTCACCCAATTTCGATGATTTTCATATGCTATAGTACACAATTTTTTTAGTGAACTTTATTCCGACATAAAATTTGTCGAATTTTTTTGTGGACGTCCGTAAGGACCTTTGATATATAGCCGGTTGGCCCTCATGTCCAGTCCGACCAATATTTAAGGTTAAACGAGTCTCGAAGCGCGCATACCCCCCATTTCGATGATTTTTTGTGTGCTATAACACACCAATTTTTGGTTATCTGGATTCCGACATCAAAAAAATCCAAAATGTATTGTGGAAGTCCATCAAGAACTTGGCTATGCATATGGTTTTCCCTCACGGCCAGTTCAACCAGTTTTCATGGTCAAACGAGCCCCGGAGCGCGCATACCCCTATTTCGATGATTTTCGTGTGATAGCACATCATTTTTTTGGTGATCTGGATGCCAATGTCAAAAATACAAAAAATTATTGGGGACATCTGTCAAGAACTTGTCTTTATAGCTGGTTGGCTCTTACGGCCAGTCCGACACATTTTCAAGGTCGAACAAGCCTTAAAGCGCGCATTACCCCTATTTCGATGATTTTCGTGTGCTATAGCACATCAATTTTTTGGTGATCCAAATTCCGACATCAAAAATGCCGAAATTATTTGTGTAAGTACGACATAACCTTGTCTATGCAGTCGGTTGTCCTTCACGGCCAGTCCAACCTATTTTCAAGGTCAAACGAGCCCCGAAGCACACATGCACCCCATTTCGATGATTTCCGTGTGCATCACACACAATTTTTATTATCTGGATTCCAACATCAAAAATGCCAAAATAATTTGTGGAAGTCCGTCAAAACTTTGTCTATGCAGCTGGTTGTCCCTCACGGCCAGTCCGACCCATTTTCAAGGTCAAACGAGCACCGAAATGTGCATGCCCCCTTTTCAATGATTTTCGTGTGCTATAGCACACCATTTTTTTGGTGATCCGAATTTCTACGTAAAAATGTTGAAATTGTTCTTGGACATCCGTCAATACCTTGGCTTTGCAGCTCGTTGGCCCTCATGGTCAGTCCGACCAATTTTTAAGGTTAAACGTACACAAAAGCGAGCAGACCCCCATTTCAACAATTTTTGTATGCTATAGTAAACCAATTTTTTCTTGATCCGGATTCCGACGTCAAAAATTCCAAAAACTTTTGTGGACGTCCGTAAAGACCTTGGCTATGCAGTTGGTTGGCCCTCACAGCCAGTCGACCAATTGTCAAAGTCAAACGATCCTCAAAGCGCGCATACCCCCCATTTATATGATTTTCGTGTGCTATAGTAAACCTTTTTTTCGTGATCTGGATTGCAACGTCAAAAATGCCGAAATTTTATGTGGACGTCCATTAAACTTTGGCTATGCAGTCAGTTGGAACTTACGGACAGTCAGTGTAAGAGTATGGTTGTTGGGAGTGAAGGGCAGTCACTGTAAGAGTATGGTTGTTGGGAGTGAAGTGCCCTTAACTTTTCTTTATGTGTTTTTTCAAGCCTAAAACAATGAGTTTTTTGTAACTTAATAGTGTAGGAGTCATTGTGGAAGATGAGTTCCTAACTTTCTCCTTATGATATGCATGTTTGGTTGAAGTTTTGTTGAAATTGAATTTAATTAATTTCTTGCGTTGTGTATTTATAAAGCCATGATTATGTTGTAAAATATGTTTATATAATGTTACCTTGCATAATAGCATGTTTATATAATGAATTCCCTAAAAGTTGCATTTTTGCAAAAGCTACACAATTCAATGTAATGCACTGCAAGTTCATTGAGAATTTTTTTTTAAAATTTGACTTATTGATTCTTTGGTCTAAAATTGTTGTAATATTGTTATAACTAATGTATATAAGCATGATATTGAATATAACATGAGTTTTTGCTATTTGGAATGAAGTATGTGAGTTTTATAGCATAATGTGTTATAGAACTGTCATCTAGTTTCTTAATGTGTTGTGAATCTCTAGATTATGTGAAATTGATGTTTTATTCTTTACAATGTGCAATATGGTATGTTTATGACTTTCTAAATTGGGTCTCTACATTTTGAAGTGTTCGGAGAGTGGCAAGTGTCATTCGAGAACAATTATTGTCCAAGTGGGGGAGAATGTAAGACCCCAAAAAATGACTTAGGTGAAGCTAGAGCCTTACATGGTTGTCGTAGGTGTATAAGGTCCTAAAATTTTTTATATTGTGGGTTTGAGGTAGTGTCTAAGAGTTTAGGTTCTTTGGAAATCAAACGTCAAGGGACGACCAAGACGTTCGACGATTAAGTCACCTATGTTCCTTAGATGTGGTTTTATGTTTTTATGTGTGATGCATGAGATTATATGGTATTTTAATGACTTATTATAGTTTATATAGGTAGTGTGTCATGTTTCGTGAAGTTTGGAGGTCAAACGTCCAAGAACGTCCAAGACGTTCGAAAGGCTTGCCTTGAGATGACCTTGTGTGTCTATGTATGTTTCATCGAGTTTTACGTGTTTGTTTTGGATGAATCATTTGTGCTAGGTCCTAAACTCGTATACGAACATATTTGGGGTAGACACGTCCGGGTACGACTGAATATAGGACCCTCAAAGGGGCCCTAAGGGAGGACCCCAACTTTGAGACCAACACGATGAGGCAGTGGCCAAACGACGGACCAGGCGATGGCCCGTCGATGGTTCTCGTTGGTTGGGACATGTAGCCTGAAGTTTGGGGAACCTATGAAGTGTAAAATGAGACCCCATCGCTGGGACGTGTCCTGACCAATAGTCCGTCGATGGTCACGTCGATGGTGTTGGAAATGTGGCAGTTTTTTTGTTAAGACTTGGGGGTTTTGGGAAATTCACCCTAAGTCTTATAAAATGTGGGGACGGTTGTTTTAGATGTTTAGGGTGTCTTAAAAGTATATATGTGATTAAACTCTCATTTAAACCCTAGCATCTAAATCAAACACCTTCCCGCCTAAAGTTTCTCCAAAAACCTCCATGAGAGTTCAAAGTGAAGATGGAGCTTGAAGGTCGGTCTTCAATGGAGTTTCTTATTAAGTTATCTTTGGATTATTCAAATAAGGTATGGGAGTTCTTCAACTAAGGCTTTCTATCACCTTAGAGCCCATTTCAAAAATGATTTTTAATGATGAAAAAGTCCAATTTCTACTCTAAGTCTTGGGTTCTTGCATAAATGGTTTCGAAATGTTTATATATGATGAAATTGATGTACAATTGTTGTTTTACAATGAAATTCTAAATGAACCCTTGATCTTTTCAAATCTCTAAATTTTACATAAATATGGGTGATTTGATTATGCTTTGATATTCATGAATTCATGTGTAGATTGTTATGGGATTTTGATTCATGTATAGATTATGTATGTATGGTATATAGGCTGTTTCAATTTGATTAATTGAGAAATGAATACTCTTAGATCTATTGCATTCTAAGCTTATTTAATTAATATTGAGTTAATGCTTTTAGATTCGAATGTAGATTCCTATGGACTTCCTAATGATGTAAGAATTGTATTCAATTGATATCTAATTTGTTTTATATTGATAAATATATATTGAATTGACTTAGATTTCATTGAGTATTATAGTTTATGAATTTAATTGATGTTCATGGCCATGGTAAGGGCCTTATGGTAACGAATTGGATGATTTAGGTTTGGAATCGAAGTTATAAGATTGAGTGGGGGTATTCTGCCCCAATTCCTTTTATTTAATGTTAATTAGACTTCATTTATGTTTTGATTGGTATGGTCCAGTAATGGTGGCGGTTCTATGTGAAATTGATGTGGCCTTGTCGGCGTTACTTTTTTCAATATGATGATCTTGGCCTTGTCGGCACTACTGGAAGTATTATAATGATTTGTGTAGTTTTCTTATGTGAAATATGATCATATCTATCTATATGTGAAGTAATGTTAAAGTATGTGTTCTTTCTAAGTATGTTAGGAAAGCATGTAGACTTTGACTATGTGCTTCTATGTGTAGCCTTAGGGTTGATACATGGTTTTTCCTACTTGACTATATGACTCTATAATGGTTATATTTATTATGATATGGTAGTGTATAGGATGACTTAATATGATAATGGTTATTCCTATGTGCTTATAAAATGACTAGTAATATGTGTTAAGGTGAAGTATGTGGTGTCTTATCTTGGTTGACTTGTGTCCCTTACTTGATACTTGTATGAATATGAATATGTGATGTCTTTACTTAGGATACTTAAGTCTCTTAGTTTTGTACGTATGAATTATATGTGACCTTAAATGATGTTATGAGAGTCCTTTATATGAAACCTTGAACCTACTAGTAAGGTTATGTATGTTGAAGTCAAAAGCCGTAATGGTATCCTTGAAGTAAAGGAATGATGGACATAATATTAATTAGCTGGAACAACATCATATCAAACCTTAGGAAAGTCATCATGAGCTTCTTGTCGCCATTGGAAGATATCCCTAAGAGGTCCCCTTTGGTAATGTAAATGTGATTGGGTTATGAACTTGTTATGGAACCCTTTTCTATGAACCTTTAATGTGAATTGCTCTTTGAGAACGAAGGCTAGAACCAAGTGAGTATGGTAAGGGGAGTAGTTCTAGTTAAGTATGAGACTATATTACAAAGCATGCCCTTCATATTCCTTAACCATGTGCCTACATGGGATGTGTCCTAGTTCTACCCTGCGCAAGTAGAACACCCTCATCGGAGTAGGTTAGAACTCCGGCTTCCATGAGTTTCTAACATGTTCTATATCGGTTATTGTCTATTCTCATCATATGGGATACATAAAAGCATTCGAGAAGTTCTATCAAGTTTAGGTGGTTGTATGAGACGCTATCTAGAGACTGCACAATAGGCTTTGAAGGTTTTAGTGAGAGTCCCTAAGCCTTGTCTAAGAACATTACTTGAATGTCGGTGAATGATCTTAAATGAACTAATGGATTAATGACTTAAGTTAATTAAATATGTTAAATGAAGTAGTACTTATCTAGAGTACTTAAGGGTTGTCTAGTGAAGGTATTAAGAGGGAATAGGAATGGTCACTTCTTATCTTACATATATAAGTCTTAAGAATGACTCTAGTTAGGGAAGTTGGTTGATTATGCGGAGGTGATATAAGTCTGAGGTTGTCTTAGGGATTACTCAGGTATTCTTGAAGAGGTCACTATGGACGTTATGTTCTTGATTTACTTAAGTAGGTCTTTTTATAGCCTTTGGAAGGAGAATTTCGTATCATCTATGTGTTGATGTATTATGTGAACATGATTCTATCCTATGAAGTCTATAGGATCTCTTGAGTGTGTGTGTAAGAGATTGTATGGGGGATCCCTTCACAAATCACTCAAGTGAGACTTAGAAGCACCTTTGGTAGGAGAATCTCATGCTCTTGTGTTGGTGTCTTGTAAGTGTGTGTGTGACTCATCATAAGTAGTCTTGAGGATTATTTAGGAACGCTAGAGATGTTGTATGGGTGGTATCTCATTGTGTTACTTATGTGAGTCTTAGGATATCTTTAAGTGGGATAATTACATGCTAGAAGATGTCTAATTGAAGTGGAAGAACTTTACTGTAACAATAAATTGAGTTCACTGGAAAGTACTCTTAAAATGTGACTTTTTGTTAAATGATTTTTGGTGTTTCTAAGTTGTTAAATGTTGTTCTTAAGCTTATAGTATAATGTTTTTAATCGAAATTCATGAAAAGCATGTTGTTTACTAAATATTCCTTTTTCATGGTTTTTGCATGTTTTCCATACTTAGTACATCTAATGTGCTAACCCCTTCTTTTCCCTTTATGACTAAAGTTTAGGGAATTGAAAGTTTTGACGTGCCATGGAGGATGGATATGTTTCTAGGGTTTGAAGATGAAGTATTAGGGAGTCCTCATCGATTCGAAGACAATATCCACGTCCCTTATATCATAGTCTTTATTTTATGTCTTGCATGGGATTAGTCCCAAGTGTTGTATACTGTAAAGTTTAAATGGTTCAAGTGATGTTGTAATGATTTAATGTTTAAAATGAAAGTCTTCCGCTTGTGTAATGATTATGAAAGAGTTCTTCATGTATGAAGAACGTTTTAATTTCTTACCTATTTTAGTATGTTTATTATGCAATGAATGATACGAGAGGCTTAGCTGAGAGTTCTTGAAGTCTCATTTGCCGTGTGACGATACAAGTATGCTCTAACTTCTAGGGTGTACTTGTGGGTCGTGATAGTCAGACCCACTTTTAAGGTCAAATGAGCCCTGAGGCGCGTGTACCCCCTATTTAGATGATTTGTGTGTGCTATAGCACACCAATGTTTTGGTGATCCAGATTCTGACGTCAAAAAAGCTGAAATTTTTTGTGAACGTCCGTCATGACCTTGGATTTGCATCATGTTAGCCTTACGGCCAGTCCGACCAATTTTCAAAGTCAAACGAGCCATAATCTTTGCATACCCCTTTTATCGACGATTTTGGTGTGCCATAGCACACCATTGTTTTGGTGATCCAGGAATTGACGTCAAAAATGCCAAAACTTTTTGTTGACGTCCGTCAAGACCTTGGATTTGTAGGTTGTTGGCCCTCATGGCCAGTCCAACCAATTTTTAAGTTCAAACGAGCCCCGAAGAGAGCATACCCTCTATTTTGACGATTTTCGTGTGCTATTGCACACCATTTTTTTGGTGATCCATATTCCAACTACAAAAATGCCAAAACTTTTTGTAGACGTCCGTTAATACCTTGGATAGTCAGCCTGTTGTTGCTCATGTCCTGTCTGACCAATTTTCAGGGTGAAATAAGACCTGAAGTGCGCATACCACCCATTACGATGATTTCCGTGTGGTATAACACACCATATTTTTGGAGATGTAGATTCTAATATTATAAATGCCCAAACTTTTTGGGTACATCCGTCAAGACCTTGTTTATGTAGATGGTTGTCCCTCACTGACATTTCGACCCATTTTCAGGGTAAAATGAACCCCAAAGTTACTAAACCCGCGATTTCGATGATTTTTGTGCCCTATAGCACACCATTTATTTGTGAACCTGATTTCGATGTCCAAAATGCAAAATTTTTTGTAAACATCCGTCAAGACCTTGGCTATGCAGCTGAATGGCCCTGACGGCCAGTCCGAGTCATTTTCAAGATCATACGAGCCCCAAAGAGTGCATACCCCCCCCCATTTCGATGATTTTTGTGTGCTATAGCAAAAACAATTTTTTGGCTATTCGAATTCATAGAGATCTTGGCTATGCATATGGTTGGCCCTCATGGCTAGTGCGGCCAATATTTAAGTTATAACGGGCCCCAAATCGTGCATACCCCTATTTCGACGATTTTCGTGTGCTATAGGACAACATTTTTTTGGTAAGCCGAATTCCTAATTCATAAATGACGAAATGTTTTGTGGAAGTCTTTCAAGACCATGGCTATGCAGCTGGTCGGCCCTCTTGGGCAATACGATCCATTTTTGGGATCAAACGAGCCCCGAAGCGAGAAGACCCCCCATTTTGACGATTTTCATATGCTGTATCAAACTATTTTTTTGGTGATCTAGATCCCAATATCAAAAATGCAGAAATTTTTTATGGACATCCAGAAAGACCTTTTCTATTCAGCCTGTATTCCCTCACGGCCTGTGCGATGAATTTACTAGGCAAACGACCCCTGAAGTGCGCATACCCCCCCCTTTTGACGATTTTCGTGTGCTATAGCAAACCTTTTTTTTCGCGATCTAGATTCCAACGTCTAAAATGCAAAAATTTATTATGGACTTCCATCAATACTTTAGCTATGCAGTTGGTTGGCCCTTACCGAAAGGCGGACCTATTTTTAAGGTCAAATGAGCCCCGAAGGACGTATACCCCCCATTTCGACGATTTTCGTATGCTATGACAAACCATTTATTTGATGATCTGGATTTCAACGTTTTAAATGCAATATTTTTTGTGGACTTATGTCAAGACCATGTCTCTGCATCCAATTGGCCCTCAGGGCCAGTCTAACAATTTTCAAGGTCAAACGAGCCCTAAAGCGCGTATACCCTCCCCATTTTGATGATTTTCCTTTGCTATAGCAAGGAATTTTTGGCGATTTTGATTATGATGTAAAAAATTTTAAAAATTTTTTGAACGTCCGTCAAGACATTAAATATTTAGCTGGTTGGCCCTCATGGCTAATCCGATCCATTTTCAAGATCAAATGAGCTACAAAGCGCGCATACTGATCATTTTGACGTTTTGCGTGTTCTATAGAACATCAATTTTTTGGTAATACAAATTTCGACGTCCAAAAAGCCAAAATTTTTTGTGGACGTTCGTGATGACCTTGGCTATGCAGCTTGTTGGCCCTCACTACCAGTCGGACACATTTTCAAATTCAAATGAGCCTTTAAGTTCGCATACCTCTTTTTCGATGATATTTGTATGCTATAGCACACCATTTTTTGGTTATCCGGGTTTCAAAATAAAAAATGCCAAAATTTTTTGTGGAAGTTCGTCAAGAACTTGTCTTTGCAGCTGGTTGTCCCTCACTGACAAGTGCGACCCATTTTTAAGGTCAAACAAGCCCCAAAGAGAGGATACCCCCCCCCCCATTTCGATGATTTTCGTGTGCTCTAACACACCATTTTTTTGGTTATCCGAATTTCAACGTCAAAAATTTTGAATTTGTTTTTTAGAAGTCTTTCAAGAACTTTGATATGCATCCTGTTTGCCCTCACAGACAGTCCGACAAATTTTCAAGGTCAAACAAGACCTGAAGCACGCATACTCCCCATTTTGACGATTTTCGTGTGGTATAACACAACATATTTTTCCTGATCCGAATTTCGACGTTAAAAATGTCGAATTTTTTTGTGGACGTCTTTCAAGACCTTTGCTATGCAGCCAATTGTCCCTGACAGCCAGTCCAGCCCATTTTTAAGGTAAACTTAGCCCTGAAGTGCTTAAACCCCCCATTTCAACGATTCTCGTGTGCTATAGCACACTATTTTTTTGGTTATCGGGAATTCGACTTCAAAAATGTGAATTTTTTTATGGACGTCCATCAAGACCTTGGCTATGCAGCAAGTCCGACCGATTTTCAAGGTCAAACAAGCTACGAAGCATGCATACCCCCCCCTCATTTCAATGATTTTTGTGTGCTATAACAAACAATTTTTGGGCGATTCAGATTTTGACATCAAAAATGCCAAATCTTTTTGTGGACGTCCATCAAGACCTTATCTATGCAGCCGGTTTTCCCTCATGTCCAGTTCGACCTATATTTAAGTTATAACAAACCACAAAGTGTGCATACTCCCCATTTCAATGATTTTCGTGCGCTTTAATACACTCTTTTTTGGTTATCCAGTTTCCGACGTCATAAAAATTGAAATATTTTGTGTACGTCCGTCAAGAGCTTGGCTATGCAGAAGGTTGACCCTTACGGCGAGTCCGACCCATTTTCAAGGTCAAACGAACCCCGAAGCACACATATCCCCATTTTGACGATTTTCCTGTGATAGCACATCATTTTTTTGGAGATCCAGATTCCAACATCAAAAATCGCCACAAAAATTTGTGGACGTCCGTCATTACCTTGTCGATGTAGACAATTGTCTGACACGGCCAGTCTTACCCATTTTAATGGTCAAACGAGCCTCGAAGTGCGCATACCCCATATCGATGATTTTCGTGTGCTAAAGCACACAATTTTTATGGTGGTCCGGATATCGACGTCCAAAATGCAAATTTTTTGTGGACGACCGTCAATTCTTTTTCTATGAAGACGGTTGTACCTCACGGCCAGTCCGACCCATTTTAAAAGTCAAACAAGCCTCAAAGCGCGCATACCCCCAATTTCGACTATTTTCGTGTGCTGTAGAATATAGTTTTTTTAGTGATCAGGATTCTGATGTCAAAAATGCCAAAAATTTTTGAGGACCTTCGTCAAGACCTTTGTTATGGAGTCGGTTGGCCCTCATGGCTAGTCCAACCCATATTTAAGATCAAACGAGACCCGAAGCGCGCATACCTCTCATTTCGATGATTTTCGTGTGCTATAACACACAATATTTTTAGTGACCTAGATTTCGATGTAAAAAATGTAAAAATGTTTTGTAGACGTCTGTCATGACCGTGGATATGCATACGGCTGTCCCTAACGGCCATTTCGACCCGTTTTCAAGGTCAAACGAGCCGCGAAGAGCACAAACCTACATCGCGATGATTTTTGTGTGATAGCACACAATTTTTTTGGAGATCCGGATTCCAATGTTATAAATGCCAAAAATTTTGTAGACGTCCGTCAAGACCTTGTATATTAATTCGGTTCACTCTTACAGCCATTTCGACCCGTTTTCAAGATCAAACCAGCCTCGAAGCGCGCATTACCCCCATTTATGACGATTTTTGTGTGCTATAGCACACAAATTTTTTGGTGATCCGAATTTTGACATCAAAAATACCGAATGTTTTTGTGGACGTCTGACATGACCTTGTCTATGAAGCAGGTTGTCTCTCTCGGCCAATCCAACACATTTTCAAGGTCAAACGAGCCCCGAAGCGCATGGCCCCCATTTTAACAATTTTTGTGTGCATATACACCATTTTTTTGTGACCCAGATTCGGATGTCAAAAATGCCAAAATTTTTGTGGAAGTACATCAAGACTTTCACTAAACAGACGGTTGGCCTTCACAGCCAGTCCAAACCATATTAAGAGTCAAACGAGCCCCGAAGAGTGAATGCCCCCCTTTTCGACGATTTTCTTGTGCTATAGCACACCATTTTTTTGGTAATCCAGATTTCGACATAAACAATCCTAAAAAAATTTTTGGACGTACGTCAAGACCTTGGCTTTGCAGCTGGTTCGTCCTCATGGTCAGTCCGACCTATGTAAGGTCAAACGAGCCCCAAAACAAGCAGACCCCCCATTTCGACGATTTTTTCTACTATACTAAACCATATTTTTTGTGATCCGTATTCCGATGTAAAAAATGCCAAAATTTTTTATTGATGTTCGTAAAGACCTTGTCTATGCAGTCGATTGGCCCAGGCGGCCAGTCCAACCAATTTGAAAGGTCAAACAAGCCCCGAAGCGCACATACTGTCACGACCCGCAAGTACACTCTAGAAGTTGGAGTATCCTTGTGTCGTCACACGGAAAATGAGACTTCATGAAGTATCATCTAAGCCCCTCGTATCATTTATTACATAATAAACATACTAAAATAGGAAAGCATTTAAAAATTTCTTCACACACGAAGAACTCTTTCATAAACAATACGCAAGCGGATGACTTTCATTTAATACATTAAATTTGTACAACATATACTTGAACCATCTAACCTTTAGAGTATACAATGCTTTGGACTAAGCCCATAAAAGATATAAAAGAAAGACTAACACATAGGAACTCAATTCACTGTTACAGTGAAGTTCTTCCACTTCACTTTAGTCATCTTCTAGCATGTAATTATCCCACTTAAAGCTATCCTAAAACTCACTTAAGTCACACAAAAAGAGACCACCCATACAACCTCTCTAGGCATTCCTAAACGATCCTCAAGACTAATAATGATGATTCACATACACACTTACAAGACATCAACATAAGAATATGAGATCCCCCTACCAAAGTTCTTTCTAAGTCTCACTTAAGTGAGTTGTGAAGCAACCGTCCATACAATCCCTTACACACACTCAAGAGATCTTATAGACATCCTAGGATAGAATCATGCTCACATCATACATCAACACATAGATGATATGACATTCTCCTTCCAAAGGCTATCATAATTACTTAAGTAAATCAACAAGATAAATTACATGAATGACCTCTTCAAGATTACCTAAGTAATCATTAAGACTACTTAAGGCTTATATCATGTCAACATAATCAACCAACTTCCCTAACTAGAGTAATTCTTAAGACTTATCTAAGTAAGATAAGAAGTGACCATGTCTATGCCTCTTCACACATTAACTAGACAACCCTTTATTATTATAGATAAGTACTACTTCATTTCACATACTTTCTTAACTTAAATCATTACATTCATTAGTTCATTAAGAGACATTCATCACACAAAGGACATCCAATTAATGGTCTTGGACAAAACCTAGGGACTCTCACTAACACCTTCAAAGCCTATTGTGTGATGTCTAAATAGCTCCCAATACCACCAATTAAACTTCATAGAAATTCTTTAATGTTAGTAGGTATCCCATATGATGAGAATAGGCAATAACCGACATAGACCATGATAGTTAGACATGGAATTCGGAGTTCTACCCTACTCCGATAAGGGTGTTCTACTTGCCAATGGTAGAACTTGGACACATCCCATGTAGGCACATGCTTATGGAATATGAAGGGCATGCTTTGTATTCTAGTCTCATTCTTAACAAGAACTACATCTCTTACCATACTCACTCGGTGCTAGCCTTCTTTCTCATAGAATAATTCACATTAAAGGTTCATATAAAAGGGTTTCATATCAAGTTCATAACCCAATCATAGTTACTCTACCAAAGAAGGGCCCACAAGGGCTACCTCACAATGGCGACAAGAAGATCATGATGGATTTCCTAAGGATTAATATGATGTCGTTCTAGCCAATTAACCTTAAGTCCAACATTTCTTTTCTTGAAAAATACCATACGACTTTCGACTTCAACATTCATATCCTAAACACTAGGTTCAAGGTTTAACATAAAGACCCTCTTAACATCATTCAAGGCCAAATATAATTCATACATTCAAGACTAAGAGACATTAGAATGCTCAGTCAAGACATCACATATTCATATTCATACAAGCATCAAGTAAGGGACACAAGTCAACCAAGACAAGACATCACATACTTCATTTTAAAGAATATCACATGTCATTCTTAAGATAGTTCAGAATAACCATTATCCTCTTTATTTCATCCTATACACTACCATATAATCATAATTGTAACCATTATAGACTCATTTAGTCAAGTAGGAATACCATGCATGCACACTAAAAATAGACATTGAAGCATATAGTCATAGTTTACATGATTTCTAAACATACATAGAAAGAACACATAGTTTCATATTCCTTCACCTATAGATATATAGGATAATATTTCCCATAATATCAACGATACAAATCATCATGATAATTCAAGTAGTGCCGAAAATACCATGATCATCATATTGCATAAAGTAACATTAATTCATATAGTAACGCCACCATAAGTGAACCATACCAATCACAACATAATTGAAGTCTAATAAACATAAAATAAAAGAAACTACGGTAACCTACCCCCGCTCCATCTTACCGCTTTGATTTCAAGGCTAAATCATCCAATTCAATTTCACAAGTCCCTTCCTCATGGCCATAAATACCAATTCAACACAATTATATAAATCATCAATTCATTTTACATACTCATAAATCTAATACAACCTAGATATCAATTGAATACAATTATTGCATCATTAGATAGCCCAGTGGAAACTACATTAGATTTCATAAGCCTTAAGTCAATATCAATTCAATAAGTCTAACATTCAATAGATCTAAGAATAGTGAATACTCAATTGATAAAATTGAAACGGCCTATAAACCAATTAACCATAATCTATACATGAACCAAAATTCCATAACAATCTACACATGAATTCATCAATCTCAAGCATGATCACATAAGCCATATTTTAGTCAAACTAAGAGATATGTGAAGGTAAATTGTTCATTGAGAATTTCATTGGAAACATCAATTAAACATCAATAACATCATATACAAACGTTTGAAAACCATTTATGCAAGAAGCCAAGACTAGAGTAGAAATTGGACTTTTTCATCTTTTTGAAATCTTTGAAAATCATCTTTGAAATTGTCTCTAAGGTGATATCAAGCCTTGGATAAAAAACGCCCATACCTTATCTGAAGAAACCAATGATAATTGAAGAGAAACTCCTGTGAAGAACCATTTTGAAGCTTCATCTTCACCTTGAACTCATATGAAGGATTTTTGAGGAACTTTTGGAGGGAAAATGTTTTGTTTTAGGTGTTAGGGTTTTAATGAGGGTTTCATTACTTATATTCTCTTAGACTACCCATAAACACTCAAAATAATCATCCAAATACGTATAAGGGCTTGTGGTGAATTTATAACTTCACCCCTCAACTTAACAGAAAGCTGCCAGAAAACAGGAAGCACCATCGACGCCCACATCGACGGTGTATGGATCTTCCACGCCCCGTCAATGGGGTATCGTTGGTTGCTCCTGCTACTCCTCAACCTCCCACCTTTCAGGCTCCATGGAAGATCCGTCGCCCGCTTGAGTGGTCGTCATTTGGGTCGTCGATTGGCACTGCCTAGTTGGGTTGACTTCTATGTTGCTGTCCTCTTTTAGGGCCTCTTCTGGGTCCTACATGGAGTCGTACCCAGACGTTTCCACACCAAATATATTTTTAAAGGAGTATAGGACCTACCACATCAATTTCATCCAAAACAAACATGTAAAACTCGACGAAAAATACATAGACATACAAAGTCGTTTCAAGCAAACCTTTCGAACGTCATGGACGTTCTTGGACTTATGACCTCCAAACTACACAAAACTTGAAAAACTGTCTATGTACTCTACAATAACTCATTTAAGGACATTATAACCTCATTAATCACATAAAACCACATATGAGGCACATAAACTCTTAGACACTTCCTCAAACCCACATTATAAACAATTTTAGGACCCTATACCATCACGACAACCATGTTAGTCTCTAACTTCACCTAAGTTATTTTTGGGGTCTTACATTCTCCCCACTTGGACAACATACATCCTCGAATGGCACTTGCAACTCTCTGAACACTTCCAACTGTATATATTCAACTTAACAGCTCATGATCAAACCAAATGACACATTGTCAAGAAGAAAACATGAATTTCACATAATCGAGCGGTTCATAACGCAACAAGAAACCACAAAAAAACTATAACTCACCATGCTACAAAACTCTGATGCTTCATTCCAAATAACAAAAACTCATTTTATATTCAATATCATACTCATATACATTAGTTCTAACTACATTACAACAACTTTAGACCTAGGATTCAATAAATCTAATTTTGAAAATCTTCACAGTTAACTGCCAATGCTATACAATGTAATTGTGCCACTTTTAAAAAATGCAACTTTTAGGCAATTCATGATAGATACAATCTAATATGCAAGGTAACATCATATTAGCACACATTACAGAATAATCAATATCATAAAATCACCTAGACATTCTCAACATTAATTATATTAAACAATTAGCAATCTACACTAGATGCACACGTACCATGCATGAAAACTTATTCAACAAAATTTCAACCAGAACATACATATATATCATAAGGAGAATGTTAGGAACTCATCTTTCACAAAAGACTCCTACAAAACTCAAGTTACCAAGAACTCTTTTTTTAGGCTTTAATAGACACATAATGAAAAGTTAAGGGTACTTCACTCCCTACAACAATACTCTTCACCAATACTCTTTCAAATCTCATCACCGCCCTTCCTATGGTTGGGGTCTTAAAAAACTTCAAACAACCTCAACAACCACTCCTTCACATTATCACACTATACCTTACCATTCTTTAAAACTTAACTACCCTTAAAAGGTAACCAAACCAATCTAATATTAAAACCACCTTCTTTCACGCCTCATCTCACAATGCATATCTCCTCTTTCCTCTCCCTCAACCCAAACTTCATAAAGTCACTCTCAAGAGACCAACACATAAGTGAAACAAGGGAAAGACACCTTATAGAAAGCTCTTAGGCACGATTAGATGAATGAAGAAGTGAAACATTCCTAGCATCAAATAGACTCCTATTTATAATGTGGGGCGCTTCACAATATAAACAAGACTGTACTAGATGTGGTTCAAAAGAAAACTAAGACACTCCCTAGACCTTATGCTCTGATACCAACTTTGTCAAAAACCCGCAAGTACACCCTAAAAGTTAAAGTATTCTTGAGTCGTCACACGGCAAATGATACTTCAAGAAGTCTCATCTAAGACTCTAGTATCATTAATTGCATAATAAACATACTAAAATAGGTAAGAGTTTAAAAATTTCTTCACACACGAAGAACTATTTCATAAAAAATATGCAAGCGGAAGACTTTCATTAAAACATTAAATCTTTACAACATCTACTTGAACCATCTAAACTTTAAACTATACAATACTTGGGAGTAAGCCCATACAAGATATAAACGAACGACTAAGACATAAGGAACAAGTGGATATTGTACTCGAATAGATGAGGACTCACCAATACATCATCTTCAAAGCCTTAGAAACCTATCAATCCTCCATGGCACATCAAGACTTCCAATTCCCTACACTTAAGTCAAAAAGGGAAAAGAAGGGGTTAGGACATTTGATGTACTAAGTATGGAAGCAATGAAAAAATCCTGAAAAGGGGACGTTTAGTAAATCACATGCTTTTCATGAATTCCGATTAAAACATCATACTATAATCATAAGCACAACATGTAAAAACTTAGAAAAAACACAAGAAATCATTTAAGCAAAGAACCACATTTTAGAAACACTTTCCAGTGAACTGACTTCACTGTACAGTGAACTCAATTACGGTGAAGTTCTTCCACTTCACTTTAGACATCTTCTAGCAAGTAATTATCCACTTAAAGCAATCCTAAGACTCAGTTAAGTCACACAAAGAGAGACCACCCATACAACCTCTCTAGGCATGTCTAAATGATCATCAATACTACTTACGATGAGTCAGATACACACTTACAAGACATTTTTCACATCCAGGAAGTACCCCCTAGAAGTAGCATGCCGTACTTGACCTCTCAGAGGTATTATTCAAGCCCATAGTTATCATTCATCGCATTGACATAGTAAATTTAGCGAAAAATTTAAAACTTTTTATAGAACATCATATGCTAGAAATATTACTTCTTATATGTACAAAAATATAATTCGTAATACATATTTCGACCCTAAGTCTCTTTGCCAGCTTAGACTCAACAACCTAAGAATACATTAGGGACACAACCCTTAAAAAATAAGACATAACTATACAATCTCTAAACATTTTACATTAAGACATGAGTAGGGATTCCTTGGAACCTAAGACCCCTTTCCTTGAGCTTGTGAATCACATATCAAGCTCCTCAATCATAGACATCCTTTAAGCATCCATAACATACTCTTCGAGTAAAAAGTAGAGAAGAATGAGATTAGTGCAAGAATGCACTAAGTATGGCAATCATGCAAAAACATGCATTTAAAATGGACATATTCTTGAAATCATACTTCATGCCTTTTTGAGTAAATGCTTATAAAAAATTAAAACAATAGAATTTATATCATTCACATACTTCATATAAACGTTTTCGAAGGGCAAACATTTCATAAGATCACTTTTAGAACTTATTACATTATTGTAAACGTGAGCTAATTTCCCTTTTATTCATTAAATTCCCAAGTAACCCTCTAGTTATACTTGGTGCGAAGCATCACCTTAATGGCAAAAGGAAACATGCATATAACCTACCTAAGAAAACACAATAAACATATAAGCATAATATATCAAAGACATATTTATGTCAAAACTACATTGGCTTTACAGTAAGCTACTCCAAGATATACATATTTTTACTCCCTTTCACTCCCATAATTATAAGACCTTGTTCATGACCCCAATCACAGTCTACTAGTGCAATGAACATATAAAGCCCCATAACCTCATACTTTCTTAGTAAACTCTTCATGATACCACAAACCTTATAACTTCATACATAAACATAACAAGTAAAGGTAACTTCCTCCAAGCTAGGAAAGACCTTCATCATATAGTCAATAAGACCAACATTATGAATATATATATATATATATATATATATATATATATATATATATATA